>NC_064849.1:17707322-18007322 GCF_024139225.1 Suncus etruscus
TTTTAGTTATCTTTCTTTTAACTAAAATGCTTACTCCAAACAAATCAGATCATGTGAATTTCAAGGAAATTCAAGAAAAAGCACTCAGCTGATTTTACTTATTCTGTGTATCCTTTTATGTTTAATCTCCAAGATTTCTGATCAGGCATACATATAGCATATCATTTCCTCACCACCTCTAAATTGGATCATGTCAACATTATTCTGCATTTTGTATGCATAGTTAATATATTTTAGGTACGAATTTCCTTCATTCTCCTAGTATAGATTTGTATCGATGACTAATATACAATTTATGCACTTGATATTTTACTAATTAAAACTAGAGAATTCAAGATGCAAGGCACACTCCTAGCACAAATTCTATACTATTTACAATAGCCAGAATCTGGAAACAACCCAGATTTATTTGCACAAATAGAATTATCTCTATACTTCAAGAGAAAGATAAAAAATAAAATAAAGTAAATATCTACAGAGTGTGCTTCTATTTGTAGGGAAAATGTCTATGTTAATTTTTATATATGACATACCAAGAGTTGCTATAACTACCCATATATTATTTCACAAAAAAGACTGTAACATAAGAATGTAACCATTACTGTAAATTAAGTTTATCTTAGTAGAAATCATGGTGCTTTGCTCATTGTTGACTGAAAAGGGATAGAATAGAATACAGAGTTTGATACTGAACACAGCACACAATTTTGCAACAATATTTTGTATATTAGTCCTTTCTGGTCTATAATGGGCATCTTTAGGCAAGTGTTCTGAGAATCAGCCACATCTGTACCTTACTGCTGTGATATGGCACATTGGAAAAATATTAGTAAAGTAATAAAAAGTAATGATGCATCCTCGTATATGGGCAATACATGGAGCTTTATTAAGTTCCTAGCAAAGCTACTTAAAATTTTTCAATAAAATATTAATAATAAGTGTGTTATTATTTATAAGGACAAAATAAATATTTAACTTCAATGCCTAAGCATATTCAAGCCTCACACCTGCACAGAAATTTTAACTTAGTGAACCTTTATCAAAAGTTATTGTGTGAAATTAAAGGAAGTATTCGCTTGTATAATGACAACTTATACTCTTAGGCAGAGAATGCAGATATCCTTCATTAAGGTATACAAAAATTCAAGCCAGTAAAATTCTGCTAATTTGCAGGTCGCTCTTCCAAAAATTCTGTGGGTCAGATATCTGTTCATGTGGACATCACTGCTATACCAGGAACTGGAGAACATAAAGTCATTGTGAAAGGTATATTTTCAATTAAGATAAGTTAACTATCCTTTAAAATTTCACTTCAAAGTCATAATGATATCTAAAATGCATTTTCCCTGAATTTGTTCTTCAACTGTGTATCAAATTATATTAGGGCATGCTTAGAAATGAGGCTTTTAATTTAAAATAAAAGAAAAAATAAACATAATGAAACAGACAGTTAACCCATTATTATTTGGTACAGAGATTTGGAGGTCACACTTACATTGCGCGGCCAGAGAGCTGTTGCGGCCCTCCGTACAACATTTTGTGGCCCCCGGACAGCCTTCAGATATAAAAATCGCATATTTGAAGGCCGGTCGCGGCCACAAAATGTTGTACGGAAGGCCGCAACAACTCGCGAGTCGCGAGTTTGAGACCGCAAAGGTTATTCCTGGTTCTATGCTCAGAAGCATCCCCCGACAGTGCTGCTGTTGGGACTGCTCTAAGGTCAGAAACATGGAAGGCAGGAGCCTACACACGTGTGCTATCTTTTTGGCTCCTAATCCATATTATTTACAGTATTTAAATGGTATAAATAGATTTGTGATTACATTTTAAAACATTTGATTGAATATTTCTCTGTGTTTAGTGTCAATAATTTTTATCAAATATTAGTGCCTAGATTGGCTCCATAACTTGTAAATTAACTTTTGTTATTGGCATGTTAAATTACCATGTTTCATTATTTACACATATACCAACCTTTTACATATGATGTTTAGCAACTGGTTTGATTTTTTTAATAAGTGATTAAATATAATGGATTTGTATTTTAAAACACAATTTTGGGGCAGAGATATAATAAAGTAGGTAAGTCACCTGCCTTGCCCATTGGCTAAACTAAGTTTGACCCCCAGTACTACATATGGCCCACTGAGCACTTTTAGGCATTATACCTGAATACAGAAACAAAAATAAATCCTTCACATTGCTGAGTATGGAGCAAATATCATACATGCACACACACCAATAATAATAATAATAATAATGATAATAATAATAATAATAGCACAATGTGAATGTAATGATCATTTAAAAATTAATAACATAATAGAAACATTTTATATTTTCATATTATGTACTTATATTAAATAATATTTACAATATTTATTAGTACAATAATATTTATTCAACATTATACCCTCATACACTTTTAATTAAATTAACTAACATTTTATTATAAAAGTAGAACTGTTATTATATATAATGGATCAGATAACCTGTGTTGATAAGAACATACCATTGTCACTTTGTTTAGAACTGAAAATCCCATCAAGTAGATTCTAGAAAGAAAATTGTTTTTTCTCCCAGGGTATATTCCTGTCAGTTGGTCTAAGACTTCCGCTAATGCACGTTATAGCTTCCCACATTTCTTTTTTAAGTTAAATTTTTTAAATAATGACCAAAAGAAGAGGCTAATGTCTTATACTTTCTCTTGCTCTAACACTTTTAGAATGCTTTTTTGTTTGTTTTTGTTTTTAGTGATTGCTATCAATGACCTAAACTGGCAGACAACAACCATGTTCCGCCCCTTTGTGGAAGTTTGCATACTGGGACCTAACCTTGGAGACAAGAAGAGAAAACAAGGCACAAAGACGAAGAGCAACACATGGTCACCAAAGTATAATGAAACATTTCAGTTGTAAGTCTTGAACCCAACTAATTTATTCAAGCAGGCTCTTCGTTAGGATGGACACTGAGCTTGCTAAAGGTCACAAAGCTTTTAGGCTTAATCATTCCTTATCACTATGCTTTTAGTTTTTTTGTTCATTCCACCCATCTCCTTAATACCAGTACCCTTCATATATCATATCATATCACAAGCATTAAGTATCTCATATTAATAAAGAAAACTATGCTTTTAGTTTTTTTTTCATTCCACCCATCTCCTTAATACCAGTGCCCTCCATATATCATATCATAGCACAAGCATTAAGTATTGCAATAGAAGGCTTTTGTTCTGATGCATGTTACTTACTAAAATTGAGGAACTATGGTAATTGAAAATTTGATCATATTATAGTGAGTATTGTGTAAATAATTAAACTAGGGTACTGTAAATAGATTGAAGACTGACTGCTTATACTGAGTGCACCATTAAATTTTCTGAACATGCAACTTTAAATTGAAACCTGAAAAAAAAAAATAACCAGTAATGTCTGTGAAGAGAAATGAAAGCATTTCAGGTTACTCATAGTTCCTAGTGTAAGGAATTGAATATAGAAACATGTCTGGAACTTTTATAAAACAATATAAGGTAAGCAAAAGGGAGTGGTAAAATGAGTTTATAGAGTCAACAACATTACTAGAGTCTAGCAATCAAAATAAAGACAAGGCTATATTTTACATTAAATAGGATGCCTTGAAAGATATTTTAAGTGAGAACATGAGCAATTTGTTTTGCTTCTAATAATGTATTTATGTATAAAAATATTCATAAATAAGCAAGGGCAAATATTTAAATTTATTCTACCATAATCAATAATATAGTTATAAAATTATTATGAACAGGTCAATCAAGAAATAAGTATCAGTAGCAGGGAGATGTAACTATGTTGGAAAATTCTAGATAGATACACAGTGAAAAAGATTGTATAGAACTTGAAGAGGAAAGGCAGGGGAACCTAAAAGAAAGTATATAAGATATGTTACCAAGAACCGTCAATTTAGTATAATTGAAGGTAAGTTTACTTACAATAGAATGTGTTTGAAATAGAGAAATTTCAAGAAACAGTTATGTGCCCTGGACTAAAAGGAAGGACAGTTTCTTTAATTAAAAGAGAGAAAACTTCATATGAAATTTCAAGTTCCCTTCTGTAGTTAGAAACAAAATTTTCAGAAACTTCACAGACAAGAAGCAGGAAAGTATGGCTTCACTCTCTTGATTTATTATGATTTTCTAAGAGTATTCCCTCTTGATCAAATCCATCTGAAAGCCAAAACATAGAAAATCCCAGTGTTGAAGTACTTACAAATTAACCTCACATTGTAAAGAGAAATGAAGAGAGTAGATTAAACTAGGTAAATGGCATATATCTAGTACTGAGTAAAATCAAGAATGACCCAGAGGGGTCGACACGGTGGCACTAGAGATAAGGAGTCTGCCTTGCATGGCCTAGCCTAGGATGGACCGAGGTTTGATCTCCCGATGTCCCATATGGTCCCCCAAGCCAGGAGTGATTTTTGAGTGCATGGCCAGGAGTAACCCCTGAGCATCAACGGGTGTACCACACACACACACACACACACACACACAAAAAGTATGACCCACAGAGTTTTGACTTTACTAATTGAGAAAACAGAGATATGCTGAGAGAACAGAATAAGAAGCTGAAAATCATTTTTAATTAATCTAAAGATATACATTAATTATCCAAGAAGAAATGAAAAATATTTTAGTTGATTCTTACTTTAGAATTATCTGCATATTAATGCAACTAGTTGAATCTCCATAAAGTGATTTTAAAATAGATAAAATGGGGAAACCTAAGACTGTATACTTGGTACTTACAGATGAACTTCAAAATAGCTTCTTAATTTTTTTGTTTTTTATGTGCCCTAGAAATTTTTTTTATTTTAGTTACTCCTATTTTCCATATTACTAATGAATTTACTTATCCTTGCTACACAGGCTCTTTAAAATATTTGGCTCTTATAATAATATCCTAATCATTTTATTCCCACCAAGTTTTCACGATGTAAATGAAATTGCAAATTATCTATAACATACATAGTTTCAGTAACAAAGCTGCTTTGAGGACACCGTGTAAAATATTAGATCAGAAAATGCCATCTCGCAGAGACAGTGATTTTGGAAACTTATATACTACTAATTAAGAGTATGAAATATTTCCCTTACCTCCAAGGTATGGCCTCTGTATCATTAATATGTTTATGAATCTAAGGCATAGAAAATGTAAATAACAATAACTGATGTTGTAAAAGCACAGAGAATTCACCCAGAATCTCTAACTCAAAGCCAGTTACCTTTAACCCTCTATCAATGAAGAGACCATCCTATGTTTTAATATCTCATAATATTTTAGTTCTGGTTCCTAGTATTATGTTTAAAACCCAATAAGTAAAAAATACTCTAAATTATTTTCTATTTCTGTCTAGGACTAGAGAAGTTTTAAATTATATGTCCAAGTAAAAGTTTCTTAAAGACTAAGTATAATTTAATGGACATTTCAGCGGAATTAATATAATGGTACTCAATTTGTGATATACTGATAAATATATCAAATTTCCATAGTAATTTAGAAGTATATTGATGTCTAGATGAAGTAAACTAAAATTTTGTGTATTTTAATCCACTAGCATTCTGGGTAATGAAAACCATCCAGGATCCTATGAACTGCATCTCTCCGTGAAAGATTACTGCTTTGCTCGAGAAGATCGAATTATTGGAATGACAGTTATTCAGCTACAGAACATCGCTGAAAAGAAGAGCTATGGAGCATGGTATCCTCTTTTGAAAAATGTCTCTATGGATGAAACTGGTTTGACTATTCTTAGAATACTTTCGCAAAGAACCAGTGATGACGTGGCTAAAGAATTTGTTAGACTTAAATCCGAAATGAGATCTGTTGAAGAGAATGCTTGAAACCAATACTGCAAGGAACCATCTTCAAGAGTAAACACTTTGACTATTGCATGCATGTGCAAATATACGGGAATGTTTTTTTCACTGTGTTTCAGTGTTTGCCAGTACTCAAGTACAATGTATACAAGGTATGTGAAAATCTGACAAACTTTTATACCAATTCTGGTCCCTGGAAAACAAATGTTCCATGAAGTGCCAAAATTATTATATCAAGTATAATATCTATTTTGAAAGATTTGTTTTATTCACTACCACGTTCTCCTCTACTAAGTTGGTTGAAAATCACTCTTTTGAGTTTGTTAGTTGTCTCTGTTAAACTCATTGACATTGCCATAGCTCAGAGTTCTGTTTGTTTCTCAAATTCTATTTTATTTAGTCTTACCTTCTTGTAGATGTCTTACAAAACCTTTTTCTATCATAAGAGAACTGCAGTTACATCTAGAAAGAGTTTGTAATTTTATAGTAGCCGATATATTGTGATGAATTTTGCATACAAATTAAAAATAGTCAAGATAGAAATATTTTATGCTAACCATTTTTCAGCCTTTCTGAAATATCACTGTGAAGATATGCTATTAAAGCAAACTTATACAAAGCAATGCTAAATAGTTTGTTAACAATGTTTGATATACGACGATTTTTGTTCTTTAAAACTGCCATAATCACTGCATTTGAAAAATAAAATAACAAATTGATGCACTTGTCATCTAACATGTGTCTTGACCTTACTGAATTTCATACGTTAGCTCATATGATCAGAAGTTTAGAAAGAATATGGCAGGTTTAATTCTTAAAATTACCTATGATGAGCATGTGCATTGTCTTTTTTCCTGAGAGTTATAACTATATCCTAATTTACTTAATTCTATAATCAGTTAAACCCTTTTTCTTTTAAAAATATTCAGCAATTTATACTGAATGCATCATAACTATCTATTGCACTGGAGCAAAAAAGTCATGTCTTCATCTATGTAGTAAAATTTATGTAAAATAAAGCCTGAGAAATTGCTTACAGTTTTCAAACTTAGGGTATTTATAACCTAATGATTCATTTGACTCAATAGAAAAACAATAAGGCACAAAATATGTCTAGATTGGTTGCTGAATATGATATGGTTTATGAATATTTGTATCTTCTGTACTTTATGACTTGACATTTTATAGCCTTATATAAATATTTGGCTATATATAGAACAGTACTTTGTCATAACTATTAGTAGACAGTACAAATGCAGGAACAAGAGCCCATTCTGTAAACAAGTTAGTAAGATGTGGTAAGAAGGAAAATGAATACTATCACAACTTTGAGAAGCATTCTGTGTTCCTAGGTACAAAAGTGTATTTTAGTGAGTACCACTAATTCATGTTAAAATGTTAGGAAATTGCTTTGTTAATGACTTCTCCAATGCAATCCTTTGGCATAAGCATTAATTAATAAATGGTTGTAACTGAGCACATGAAATACTTTCTTGTTGTACCTTCTACTTTTTTATTTTAATGATGCATGAACATTTCATTATTTACAAATAAAAACTCCAGGAACACTTCTCAATTTGTTTGTGTTTACTAACTCTTATAATAAAAAAAAAGTCTAGAGACTTTCATTCACCTAAAAGAGTACAATATTATATATGTTATATTATATTATAAGATATATTATATATATCTTATATGTCATATATGATATACTATAAATATAAGATAAGATAAGATATAAGATATATTCTAAGATAATGACATTGAAAATAAGAAAGAGAAAAAGTTCTCAGCAAGTATATATCTCTGAATAATGTTGAATTCATGAAAATGCATTATCAACATACCATATATACTCAAGTTTAAACCGAGTTTTTCCAGCACAAAATTTGTGCCCTAAGTCCCGAACTCTGCTTATATTTTGGGTCATACAGGTTATTTGATTCCATGAGTGTGCCTCGAGTCAAACTCACATAGTCTCCAGTTATCTTTTGCCGTCTGCTGGAAGGGTAGTGCTTCAGCTCAGTCCACGTCATGGCTGAGCTGAATAGATAGACAGCTAAACTGAACTGTATGCCACTGAACTATTTAACCCACAATATTCTGCACTTTGTATGAGACCAACATCAGTGATGATGATATCTGCAAACTCAGTGACGGTGACAATGTCATTGCTGATACCCTCACATCAGATATCCAATTGAAGCTCTGTTTGCACATACAGATGAGGAGGAAGAGGAATACAGTTTTGAAGGATTTTAACCTTTGTGATTTAGCTTGCTTACATGTTAAACTATGGTTTTCTGTACATTATTTAAAGTTTAAAGTTATTGTTGCCAGGTTACAGTTTTCTTTAGTAATAAATATTGAAAAGCATTTAACCTACTGATTCCTCAATTACTGTAATTGTTTTGGGTATATATTTTTATTTTTGAAATTTAACAGTGACTGCTGCATTTTCCACCTCGGCTTATACTTGAGTCACTAAGTTTCCCCAGTTTTTAAATTAAAATTAGAGAGGTTGACTTATACTCGAGTATATAGGGTATAAACAAATAGCATCAAATTGAATAACATCAATTTAAAAATTGAATAGCAACAGTAAGTAAAAAAATTAAACTAAAAATTTGCCATATTATTGATAATTTAATTGTAGGTGTACATCATAATGATTTGAGAGATGGTAATAATTATAAAATATGATATACATTAAGAAATGGCAGTTAGGGTTTTAAATGGTCTCTTAAAATTATTGGCTGAGTAGTTTTTTAGTATTTGCTTAATTTAATCTACTTTTATAACATTTTTCCTCTTACATAATACTTCCACTTATGTTATCATTGTGAATCCAAACTTTATTAAAATAGTAAACTAAAGTTATTGTTTTGACGCTATGATTCCCATTGGAGATATCCCTCCATATCTTCCTTCTTTTGGGATGCCTGGCAGCTGGCACAAAAGCAATTGCCAAATTGGAATCAGGCCAGCTCCATGGATGTAACAAGATATAACAAGATGTAAACCTAGCCATCAAAGATTGTGGTAACACCAGCCCATGCAGCAGGAAACTGGCTAACCAGGAAGGCCCAGGACCCTCTATGATTTCCTTTGGGAACACCAAACTGACCACACTTCATATGTCAGTTTTGGGGGGGCTGATATCACCAAGGCTTGTTGGAACAAGTGCAAGCACCCTCCCCCTCATATCTTCTTTCTTCTTGGAGGCCTGGCAGCTGAGTATATGCCCCTAAAAGTCATAGTAACAGTAGTATTGATTTGAATTTCTAAACAACTTCATTATTGATGCTGTCATCCCTAAAGAAACATCCCTATTTAACAGAATAACTAAGAACTAATAACCAAGAACTAATATTCAAGCTTACTAAACCTTCTGCCATTGTATTAATGACTTCATTAGAGATATAATAGTTTTCACAAATGTGCTTACTACTGTACTTTTTTCTTTCTTTTCTTCTCTTATATTTTATTTTTTCTTTCTATTTTTAATAATTTTTCTTTCACTTATCTGGAAATATATTATGATCAACTATGTCAACTTTGAAATGCATTTTCTTTAAATAAATAAATAATAATAAAATGAATAATAAATGCCTGGAATTGAGCTGAGCTCAATGCCTTAATTCCTATACTAGTTCTGTAACCCAATTCACTTAACTTTTAATGAGTGAAAAAGAAAGTCTTTAGTGAATGAATTGTTTTTCTTCTTGTAATTTCCATTAGAATTTGTGGGACCATAAATAACAACCACACAGCAAGTCTTAATATGTGACACTTAGGGCACCAACAACATATTACAAGACATAAGACATACCAGCTCGTACCAAATTGAATTCTACTCCAGCCAGATTTAAGCCAAAATAGTAATACATGTTACTCAATGTATATATAAAATACATTTAACTTAATAATTTTCTAAACATCCTGTTACATTTTTTAAGCTAATTTCAGATTATTTTTAAGTTTCTTAAAGAATGTTATTGGTATTTTAATAAGAATTTCAATAAATATGTTTAATTTTTTGAGTAAGATAATCATTTTGATAATAATTTTTCAATTAATGAATGTAGAATACTGTTTTTTTTTCCTGGTATCCTCTTCTGTTTCTTTCATAGATGATTATAGTTTTTATTTATAGGTTTTTCATTACTTTGTTAAATTGATTCCTTTGAGGGCACTGTTTAACTTTTTCTTTTTTTGATTTTTAGGCTATGCTTGGTTGTAGTCATGTTTACTCCTGACCTTTTACTCAGGAGTAACTCTGATAATGCTAGGGAGACCATATGCAATGCCACAGCTACATGCAAGGCAAAGAAATGTCTTAACCCCTGTACTATCTCTCTAGCCCCAGGGATACTGGAATAGATGTTTTTATTTCTTCTAGATCATTGTTTGCATTTAGAAATGAAATATATGAATATATATGAAATAAATATTTTGTGTATTTATTTTAAAGCCTGTAATTTTACTACACTTGTTTTTAAGAGTTTTCTAGTGGAATTTTCATGATGACATATGTATGTTATCATCTACTGATGATAATTCATCTTCTTTTCCTTTTAGAATTCTTTTAATTTCTTCTTTATGTCTAATTGCTTCATTGCAGACTTCCAAAACCATTTAATAATAGTAGTAAAGTAGATTTCTTAACCTTGTGTCTGTTCTCAGAGCAAAACTTGTCTTTCCCAGCTCAGTATTATGTTGCATCTGGGTTATTTACAAATTCTTGAATGATTCTCTTCTACAGAAGCTCTCATTGTGGGGTTAAACATCCAATTAAATAGGAAACTAGCAATAAGGAGAAGTGAGAAGTTCTGTATCAGGGCCTGGTAAGACTGCAATTAAGCAAAGTTTTGCCTAATTCTTCAATCTACATATGTATGTGGTAAACAAATGAGAGAAGTTTTCACAATTTGGAATAAAAACATAGCCCATTGGGATTTAGAAAATAATTTATCTAAAAGAATGTTTTGTCCTCATTTTTCTAAATAAAATAATTCTAAATGTTAGGCAGACTACCCATGGTCCTCAGAAATATGAAACTGCTTCTATATAATTTAATTTGATTTATGGTAGCAAACAAAGGCAGCATAGTATTCTATGACAAAATTTCAATGGCTATTGAAATAGTTAATGTTTCATTTTAAAATCTTTGGTTAAACAAGTCAGTGTGAACTGTGGGTATTACATATATAATGTTGAATGACTAATCTTTTTTGTTTGTTACAATTTATTTTAATTTAATAAAACCATCCACTGCATCATAGCTAGAATATTGTCTATTTTAGGGACTGAAAAAGGAGATATGAAAGTTCTTATTTACTAAGAACCGTAATCAGTATACAGTCCTGTCAGATGTATTGTTGTACTGAAATGTTAGTGATATTCTGTAATAGGAAATAATCAAAAAATTTGATGTAGTCCTTATCAAATACTTTTTCCATATACTGATATATTAGACTTTTTCTAAGCTCAACGGATATATCAGCAAACTAAGCAGATGGAACTACTTCCCCTGATGGGTAAACTGAAACTCAAAAAAGTACAATTCAACTTCTCCAGGATAAGATTCTAATCAGGTTTCCTAAAGTGTGATTTCAAGAATATTTTGAGAAATATTCAAACTCTTGGTTAAATCACATTGTTACTGTGAAGAGTCATGAAAGCATCCATAAAACAAATACAAATGGTTTTTAACTGCCAATCTAGTGCCCCTCAGGGGACATTTTCTATTTGTGATTGTTACTTAACTGAGAGTGGTTTGCTGTGGCTGATTGGCATAAAGGCATAGTCTGAAGGTGTTAGAAAGGATAAGAGACACTGGTATAATCAAATGTCATCTCATTTTTTAATAGATGAAAACAAAGAGAAAAAGAGGATGGTGGCCAGGGGCCAAGTGGCCGATGGTTCATTGGTGAAGATTAAAAAAGGCCAAAGTCAACAACAATAGAATCAAGAGATCCAAACTAGAACAATCTAAACTGTTACACTGGGAGACAAGGGGGCTAAGAGTGAAGGTTTAGGATGTACAGTGGGAGCTTTGATAGAGGGAGATCAACACTGGTGATATAAATGGCCCTAATTCACTGTCATTGTATGCCTGAAATCCAAACATGAAGGACTTGTAATTCACAATGGTTTCCATAAAAATTTAAAAATAAATAAATAATAAAGTGAGACAGAATATGATTAAATTAAAATCCTAATGTAATTTCTTATTTATCATTTTTGGACCACATTTCTGGCTCTGCACTCAGAAATTACTCCTGGTAAACTCAGGGGACAATATGTGATGCTGTGGAATCAAACCCAGTTTGGCCATATGCAAGATAAATACCCTACTTGTTTTCCAGAAAGGCTGGACTAGACAGTAAGCATTTGAACCAGCAGTGAATGAGAGTGTTCTTTTTGTGACTAAAACCCAACTACAGTCATATTTGTAATTATGGTGTTTAAATAAAGATAAAAACAATAAATAAATGAAGATAAAAACATAAAATATAATTTATTAAAAAATAAATTAAAGACCTTGATATAAGAAACTATAAATATATTATTGAATTTTTAAAATTAGTTTGAGAAATATAGAATGCTATGTCTAGGTGAAAAATTGTTCAAGGTAAGCTGTGCCATATTTTTACTAATTAAATTGCTATTTTTATTTTGCATTGGAAATTAGGGAACTAATTATGTTTTATTGTTTGCATATACTACAAATATATTTTAAATTTTAGATATCTAAATACTTTTAGTAATTAATTATTCAGATTTCTGAATGTCAATATTATCAAAAATCATCAATATATTAACAATATTCTTATATCAATAATATAAATTATGATTTATAAATGTCAATACATGACAATTTTGAAAATTGTGGTGTCTATAAAACTATCTTGTGGCTCCTTGAAGTCATCATTAAATTAATATATTGACCAGGAACTACAAAAATATAAATATGATATATATTTTTATGAAGAAAGAAACAATATAAAGGCTTATGATTTGGATTACAATAGAAAGCACACCAAAGCCATGTTTTAAAAAAATATAGTCACTTAAAGCAGAAATTTTATCAAAAGAACAGTGACTGCAATAAAACAGAATATCAAAAATATTTACTCGAATGCATGAATTAATAGCAAAATTTAGAAAATAATATAATAGAGTTGTCAGGGTTCATGACTAATATGTGACTGTGGTGCCTGAACAGACTTTCATTCTCAGAAACACATGCTGACAGTATTGTTTGGCGCCACCCTGTAGGCCCCTGCAGCACCTCCTGGATGAGCTAGGTAAAACCTGACCCCACAAAATCTAAACTTTGTATTCTTAGATACTTTCATTTTATAAAAAGTACCACTAGGGCTTCTATCACTCAGATTCTTGAAGAGTACTTGGGAGTCCTCTTCCAAAAAATAATATACCGTATTTTCTGACGTATAAGATGACTTTTGAACCCATGAAAAACTTCTTAAAAGTTGGGGGTCGTCTTCTACGCCAGAATACGGCATGCTGAAACTTACTACCAGCTTCAGGGACGAATGAGCAGCCCCTCTCTTAACACCACATCCCATCCAGCTGCCAGGCATCATCATTCAGTCTTCTGCTTGTCCTTATTCATCTTTCAGGGAACAGAGAGGAGCTGAGTTACTGAGAGCTGCATCCCATCCAGTCACTGAGTGTAATCGCTGGTATGCGGCTTTCCGGTCCTCAGTCCTCTGTTCAGCTTTTATGGGACACAGAGGAGGCCCTCTGTCTTCCTCTAGCTGTCCTATTAATCACTGCACCCTAGCCAGCTGCTCTTGGTGGAGCCCCCTCTCCAGGCTCTCAATGTAGATCACAATTTAAAAAATCAGTCACTCACTACAAATGACAAATGTAAAATGATTGTTGGCATTCCAAAGTCTACTTTATTAAACATATACTGTTAACCTTTGAAAGTTCTACTCTTTTTCTCTTACTTTTTTAAATTTTCATTTGGTATGAGTTAAAAGAGAGGTAATTTTATATAGCAAATATAGCCCAAACCCTATATTTTAACAGGAAAAGTAGGGGGTCTTACATGCCAGAAAATATGGTAAGATAAATTGAATATTATTTGCCTTATGGTTAACAGGTTGCCTATTTATTCATTTGAAGGATAGCAAATTAAAAGAAATAACCATTGAACCTGTCTACTTGTATGAACTATATTATAAACAAAATTATGTGCTGTATTTCATCTCTCTGAGCTTTATAAAAGATGATAATGCCTAATTACATTTCATGGTTAAGCACTAAAATAGATCATGTATGCGAAGCTTCTAGTTTTTGAAATTATATCCTCTGGAAAAGATTTAATTTTACATCTCTTAAAGACAATTAACTTTTGTGTGTGTTTGCATTATATAGCCTCCTCAATTACCTTATATGCATACTATATACATATGTATGTATATAGATATATACAGATATATACATATATACATATATAATGTGAGAGTTGAAGTTTGAAAGAAATAAAGCCATTCTACCCACCTCAAGAATTTTCAATGTAGTAAAATAACTACTAGGTAAAATATTTGTAATTTAAAATGTTTGTTGAATTAAATTTAAAAATGTTCTTAAAATTTCAGAATTCAGGAATCTGTGAAGTGTTGTTTTACACCCACACATCTGTGGTATACAAATTAAGTGGCTAGCAGTTATCACAAAATTTACCTAAAAGAAAACAGGGCTAAATTAACAATAACAATAAAATGACATATATAAAGAATTTCATATAATTTAGATTTACAGAAAATTTTGTCTGCGTCATATGCCTGTCTTTCTATCTTAGTTGGTAACAAATAGGCACATTAAGCTATTCAAGTCACGTTAACCTATGTAGGTCAAATGGAGCAAGAATGAAGATTAATGAAGACAAATAGCATCAGAAATAGCAGGAACTAATTCTACCCTAGAGATGACAGCTACAATTCACTCATATCCCAAAACAACAACCAATAGCAATTCATTATATGCATGAAATGAAATGAAATGAGAAAAAAATTAATGACTTAGAGAGGTGTATGCCTGCTGGGAATCTATAGCAAGCAGGTGGCAAGCTGGATGTAAAAATCTATTCCATTCTGGATGAAAAGGTTTCTATTGTGAAAAATGCACCAAAGCAAGGCTAGTTTCTACTGAGAAATCCTGTGAAAGTACTTTGTTATAATTAAGTTTTAATGACTTTTTCTGGAAGCATTACCTAAAAGTGAATAAAATCAAAAGTAGATAAGCTGCAGAAAAAAATTGAAGATGTTAAAAATAGTTTATTTGACACTCGTATTATATATGTATTGACATCTGTACATAAATGTAGTGAAAATATCTTTTATTAGAGAAATGTTTCCAAATATTTTCACATTAGAGCATACTCAGAAAACAAAATTCTGAGGCCTGAGTGATAGCACAGCGGCAAGGCATTTGCCTTGAGTGCAGCCAACCTGAGATGAACCCCAGTTCAATCCCTGGTATCCCATATGGTCCCCGAGCCTGCCAGGAAAGATTTCTGAGCACAGAGCCATGAGTAACACCTGAGCACTGCTGGGCATGGCCCAGAAAACAAAAAAGAAAAAAAATAGAAAAGGGAATTCTCTGTAAAGCACTGGGCTACTAAAAGCAAATAGCTAGGATTCATTGTTAACTACATATTGTCAAAATATCCCCAAAATAGTAGTCAGATGCCCTTTAAATATTGTTACTATGTGCCTGGGTTTCTACCAACCATTCCCAGCTCAGAGTTTGAATTCTAAAATACAGACTTATGAATATTTTTATGTAGACATTCTCAAAGGCAAATGTACTTTTTCCTATATTATTAAGTGTGAGGGATACCCACAGAGCTTATTTTATCAGTACAATTTTTACAGGCTCCCAGTCTTTGAATATTGAGGCTACTTCAATGTCATCAAAATGCTTGTTTTTAACAAAAAAATGCATTCTTACATTTATAATAAAAAAATATTAGAGCAGATAATTATAGGTAGCACAGAGGTGTAATGGTATTTTGTTATTCCACCATCCAAATCTGCTCCTGGGAAGTCCTTCTACAACTCACAGCTCAGCCATAGTGAAATAAACTCTGGTCGTCGATACTTTTTTAATTTTTTTTAATTTTTTATTTTGAATTATGAGAACAAGGATACAAAGAAAGAGGACAAGGTAATGTTACAGTGGAAGGACAATCACCCATAAACAGAATTCTCAGAAGAAGTCCCCTTGCTGAAATCTTAACTTTAAACTTTCAGGCAAAGAACATTAAGATAAATAAAACAAAACCTATGTACAATTACTTTGTCCCTCAGGTCCCCATATTGTAATACATTATAATATTTCTTAGCAGCACACAAAGCAATATAAAGCCATAAAACTTATGTAACTCCTTAAACATTAAAGGCATAGTATTAGAGTCAAAGGAGCACAGTAAAAACGGTGTTAGAGTGGCAATTATTGTTTGCATAGGCCCACCAAAATATGAGGGACATGGAAAGGAAAAACCTTGGCCTAAATACAAGGAGACCCTACCCCTGAAGTTTCCTGGCACAAGACCAACTCTAGGCTCCAGGCAAGTTAGTTTGTCCAATCCAAGACATTGTCTGTAGTACCAACACACTTTTAAGCCGTCAATATTTTTATATCTCAAAAGATAGCCCATTAAACCTATTATTTGCATATTTGTTTAAAAGTTATTCATAGAGGTAGGTAGAATCACATATATCCTTATAATTCTCTCACCAGTATTTTTAAGTGCATACATTAAAAATGCCAGGTTAAGTGTGCTAACACCTGAACTTTCTTCCTCCAGTCCCTGTCATATTTGCATATTTACATATGTAAGTACCTTTATGTATTAAAAGCAATAAATAATTCTGGAAATTCTCTAATCCATGGTACTTAGTTATTATTATACCAGGAATATAAATAATGGGGTCAGAGAGATAGCACAGCAGGGAGGACGTTTGCCTTGCATGTAAGCAATCCAGGTTTCATCTCTGGCACCCCATTTTGTCCCCCGAGCCTGCCAGTAGTGATTTCTGAAAGCAGAGCCAGGAGTATCCTCTGAGCGCCTCCAGGTGAGGCCCAAAAAAAACATATATAAATACATATACATACACGTGAGTATTATATTTTATCAAGATTGGTTTTGTGCTACACCCATCAACATGAGGTTACTCCTGGCTCTGCACTCAGAAACCACTCCAAGGACCATATGGGAAGACCAGCTGAGGATCAAACTCTGGTCAGTCTTGTGCAAGGAAAATTCCTTAACCACTATGCTATCATTCTGGCTCCTTGGTTGGTTAACATTTAACTCTTGTTCCAGAGTCCCAGTACATGGTTATCCCATCTGCTCAATGTCTTCACTTGAATATGTAGTTTTCTGTCTTCCTGTCTCAAAAATTTAGAGTTTAGTTCTAGTCTGATTTATCTTTAAAGCAACACATTACAAAGGCTATTATTGTTCTGAATACCTCCAAGACCTAGTTTCTAAGAATATTATAATCAGCATCTAGTTCTGAGTGTTAAAATATTCCTTAGATTTATTTGTATAAGCCAGTAGTAATCTCTATACCACTTCAAACATGCATTGCTCTTTACTATAGGATGATACCTTCTGAAAAAATTATGTTTCTATGGTGAAAAATATTTCTATTAGTCTTTCAAAACTGGCGATTAGAATCTGGAATAAACATCTACTTCATCAGCAAGAAACATTTGATTCTATTTGTGGGGGGCATATTTTACCTAATCTTTCTTTTATTTCAATTTCAGAGATAAAGTGCTCCTTTGGGGCAAGTAAACCCTGAGTTCTTAGAGACTCAGTGGGCGGAAACTGTGTATAATAGGAATCTGGTATTATATTATCATTTTCCAGCAGCTCATAAACTCCCCCATGAATTTATTTCCCTTTCCACTTTATTTTCCATTTCTTTTGTGTCACAAAGGATAAAAAATATTTTTTCACAGATTTGCGTGTCATCCTTGCGCAGGGGCCAAGCTAATCTTCTCTGTATCATTCCAATTTTAATATGTGTGCTGCCAAAGAGAGCACAGGATATCTCTTGACTCTACCAATTTTTTATCAATTGTATTAATTTTTATCCATTACTTTGCTATTTTAATTTAGTTTCTATCTTATGAACCACTTTTTGACACAGGTTATACTTCTTTGGTATTTTTTAGTAAAATACACTTGATAATCCCTATCCAAGAAAATTGAATTAGCTGGTCTCCACACTTCCATTTATTATATACACTTGTACATTTTTCTCCTTTAATAGTTATTAGATTGCTACTCCTTTTTTTCAATTCATACAAATGTACTGACTTTGTATACTACATAACTCTGTAAATTCTTTCAAGTTTAGTATAATCAAGAGTCATTGCATGACAAAATAATCAGATCGTTTTGCCTAGCCAAGTTTATTCTCAGTACTACTGAATATTGCTCCTGAATAAGTGGTTTTTGAAATGATATAAATATGCCAGAGAGATAGCATGGAAGTAGGCATTTGTCTTGCATGCAGAAAGATGGTGGTTCAAATCCCGGCATCCCATATGGTCCCCCGAGCCTACCAGTAGCGATTTCTGATCATAGGGCCAGGAGTAACCCCTGAGCACTATAGGGTGTGACCCCCAAATATGATATAAATATTAGTATTATTTTAATCTTATATTGTTACATTTATTTTATCTCATGTTTTTACTTTCCCTGCTTGAACTATTTTTTCTTCTAGCTAAATTCATATTAAATAATGTTTTCTTTTTCTTTCTTTTTTTACTTTTGAGGCCTGTTACATGATTATGTAACTGCCCCTTACTTCTTTATCTATGGAAAATACAGTGTGGGGAAAAATAAAAAGTAAACCTATAATGTGAATTTCAGTGAGTGGCAGAGCACCCATGTGACATGGTGTGTTTTACAGTTAACATGTAGCATTGTTTATGTATCAGAATATGTATTTTTAGAAGAAAAATTTTAACGAATTCAGCTTACTTATTTTCCCATGAGATGAATTTTATTCCTCAGGTTTCCTACAGATCTGTTCTACTTTTTATTAAATTAACCCTAGTTGTATACCCACAACACATATTATATTATATACTCAAATATTTTATAAAAATATAAATAAAGTTTTATTTATTCCAAAGTTTAAGTTTTTGATTCAATATCAGAATAACAATAATAATAATGGAAATATTCATTAATACTTTCATTTATACAAAAAATTCTATCCCTTGCTAGATTAATAAATGTTATTGGGGCCAGAGAAATAGCACAACGGTGTTTGCCTTGTAAGCAGCCGACCCAGGACATAAGGTGGTTAGTTCAAATCCAGGCATCCCATATGGTCCCCCGTGCCTGCCAGGAGTTATTTCTGAGCAGATAGCCAGGAGTAACCCCTGAGCACTACCGGGTGTGGCCCAAAAACCAAAAAAAAATATGTTATTAGTTTAAATAATTAATCACACTTAGATAAATCTATTAAGAAACAGGTAAGAGCCAAACAATAGCACAGTGGTAGGGAGTTAGGGAGTTTGCCTTGCACACAGCAGACCCAAGGCAGACCTGATTTGATCCCTGGCATCCCATATGGTCCCCTGAGCCTGCCAGGAGAGATTTCTAGCTGAGACCCAGGAGTATAATCCTTGAGTGCCGCCCAGTGAGGCCCTAAAACAAAACAAAACAAACAAGAAACAGCTAACAGTCAGGTTGTATACAATATATGGGCTGATAGCATTTTTTGTAAATAAGAGGTCTGTATTAAATTTCTGGCACAACATGGTCCTCAATAAACTGTCAACAGTAACCCTAACTTCCTAAGTACTGAATTAGGAGTAATTTCTTGCTAAAAAGTAGATGTTTATTCCATATTTTAATTGCTAGTTTTTAAAAACTAATAAAATATTTTTCACCATAGAAAAAATAATTTCATAAGGTACTATCCTAGAGTAAATATATATATAGTAAAGAGTAATGCATGTTTGACGTTGTAGTTTCAAAGTTTTGAAGTTATACTTGTAGATTTAGAGAGACTACGACAGGATTATACAAAGAAATTGGAGATTTCAACACTCAGAAATACATATTGATTATAATGTTCTTAGAAACTAAACTAAGACAAATACACCATTAAATTACTAGAGACTAGACTACCACATAAAATCATAAATAACTAGTTGTAAAGTTATATGAAAATGAAATATAATACCAGACTGAAATGTCAAGATTTATTTAGACCGATGGAGTGAATTAGTTTGGAGGCACTTTTCTTCTTTGACATGTACATTCAAAGATCTATTATGCTTTAAAAAAATTAAAGCACAGTGATTTACAATTCATAATATTGTCAGTGATGGGGTTTCATGAATAAATCATTCCAACTCCACATCCCCCACCAGAATATCTATTTCCCTTTACCCATGTCTGCCTTCCACCTCATTCACTACTAACCCTGCCTCAACACCTCCCTTTACCTCAACCCCCACCCCAGTTTTGCCATGATGAGTTCAATTTTGTAGACCAGTTCTTAGATTCTGCTACTTTGGCCTTTGGTTATTCCCCTTGTTTCTTTCTTTACATCCACATATGTGACTATCTCTCTCCTTCTGGTTGAATTCACTTAGCAGGATACTCTCTGGACTCATCCTTTTAGTGTTTAATTTTATGATTTCATCTTTTCTTATAGAAAAGTAGTATTTGATTGTATGCACTACCATTGTTTTTTTATTCAAAGATATTTTAAGAGAAAAAAAAACATAGGTTTGTAAACTACAAGTCAACAAGCAATATAATGTGCTCTTGTCAGAGTAAAAATGAGAAAAGAATAGTACATTTAAATACTAGATCAAGAAACCAACATTTTTGAACACTTATTTTGGTCCATTTTTGCTAGTCATAAATACATACAATTTTTTTAATATGGTTCAAACTATTCTGGCTCTTACCATTCTCCCCAATGGAATCTATTCTACTCACTTTCTGTCCCAACAGGATGGATTTAAATGATTTTCTTGTGTTTCAAATATTCTAAATTCTGGGGCCAGAGAGATAGTTCACTGAATAGGACACTTACCTTGAACATGACAGACCTGGCTTCAATCACACCCTTTGTGTTTCTCTCAATTCTGGCAGGGGTGATTCCTGAGAAGAGTTGGTGTATCTCAAAAATAAAACAAAAAATAAAAATCTAGGTCTATTCTAACTTGAACTTTCACATTTGCTGCCTCTGGTGTCCAGTATGCTCTTCTCTATGCTTTGATTTATTTGTAGTCAATCATGTTGTCAAACTATGTTGGCAGCCCAATGTCAAACATCTCTCACTCAATCCCACTGATTGCTATTCTCTTCTAATTTATTTTTCAAGGCACTTGTTATTACCTAGATTCATCTGATTTCTTAATAGAATGTAAATTTAGAAGGACAAAGGAATGCATGATTTGTCATTTTGTCATCCCTGCATGCCCCAAAAATTCACTACTGATTTTTGTGGTGATGCTCAACATGGTTTGTTTAGTAAATGAGTATATCAAAGTAATTACAGAAATACTATGAAGATTATACTATCTTTTTTACACTAAAAATGATGTCATTATGCAAATTGGATAAATTATAAATGATATGATCATCAGCTGCCAGTTACCAAACTGCAATTTCCACCTTAGTATTATCTAATTAAAATTACCTGATTATTTCACTAAAATTCCTCATTCACTGAGTTTTACTGAAATATTTTTAAATGACAAGATAACATGCTTGAAGGCTAAAAGTACCATAATTGAAACTGTTCATGTGTCTATAGTTACATAAATACCTAGATCTAGGAACAAGGAAAACTCATGTGTGTATTAATAGAGATGGCCTGAAGTTTGTATACACCATTATGAAACTTAAAGACATCATAGATACATCTTAATGATAATAAAATGCTATAAAACTCTGGAAAATCTGGCAGTGGCCCAAATATGGAAAGTAAAATATGAAACATAAGAAGGGGTGGAAATTAGAGGGATAGCATTAAATATTTTGAGTTTATCAAAGGCTTTGATGGAATCTATCCTGCTGAGTGAAATAAGTCAGAGGGAGAGAGATAGATGCAGAATAGTCTCACTCATCTATGGGATTTAAGAAAAATAGCAGTCACTTTTGCAACAATCCTCAGATACAATGAGAGGAGGGCTAGAACTTCCAGCTCACTTCAAGAAGCTCGCCACAAATAGTGGTGAGTGCAGTTATAGAAATAACTACACTGAGAACTACCATAACCGTGTGAATGAATGAGGGAACTGGAAAGCCTGTCTGGAGTGCAGGTGGGGGTGGGGTGGGATAGAGGGAGATTTGGGACATTGGTGGTGGAAATGTTGTACTGGTGAAGGGGGGTGTTCTTTACATGACTGAAACCTAATCACAATCATATTTGTAATCAAGATGTTTAAATAAAGATATTAATAAAATTTAGAAAAATGAAAAGAAGGAAATACTGGCAATCCCAAACTTAAGCATGGAGGTTTATTTATCAGGTTTATTTGAGTGCTATGTTGCCAACAAAACTCAGACCCAATAACTACTGAAGCCATGTAACTAACTCCCAACCCTAATGATTTGACAGAATAGGAGAGTCTATCTGTTTTCAAGCCTCAGTAATTGTCACCTGACTTTCAATTATTCACCTACAAAATATATAGCACTCAATTTAAAACTATGAAACAAAATAATAAAATAAATACAATCTCTTTTCAAGTAACAAGTAATCAATATATACCTCCTATAATTTTTAGGAGAACAGGTCTTGATTTGGTTGTCTACAATGCAGATAGACTTGAAAGGTAATTTATCATTTGAATTCCAATTTCTTTATCAGTACAATGAGAATCATAATTGCCTGCCCACAAGTTGTCAGAATTTTAAATAAAACTCTAAATGGTTAGCATAGAGAAGATAAGAGGATTAATGGTAGACATCAACACTTCCATTTAGTGTATATTCTAATAACAGTTGTTATACAGATAAGATGGGGGGAAATTTATTTGGAACATAAAAAGTATTGGATAATCTACATATGATTTAAGAAACATGAAAATCAGAACCAAATTATCCTTCATTGATGTCAATATAATTACTTAAGGCCTTCATTTTATTTCCTCAAAGTAAAATGATCAAGCCTCTCCTCTTCAAGGTTTTTTGCTATCCTAAATTTATGTCATTTGAAGGCTCTAGAAATTCTAAAATTACAAATTTGAATAAAAGTAATGGGTTTATTTTCTTCACAAAGAGAAATATTTTGTATCTTTTCAACATGCTAATTTAAAGTGTGTTGAGCAGAATACCAGAATAAAACATTTATCTACAAAATAAATAAATAATTCATATACATAAACCTAGTGTACTTTATTGAATATGCTCATTTTATTGAATATGTTCAACATATTGAAAAGTAGGCAACTAAATTTTATTCTAGTTTTTGTCCAAAATTCTAGTTCTATTTTTTCTTGTTCCCTATAAAATTATATAAAGAACTATGCATAAGACATTCACCACTAGCCTAAAATAATATCATGTATAAATGCAAATATTAAAATATATTTAAATCTCCACTATATTTACTCTCTATATCCATATTACAATATACATATACATTTTAATCTAATGTCATGTAGACTCAAGTTCACCAAGGAAAATAAATTGATACTTCTGTAAAGCAATATACATTTCTCTAACATAAAGAAAACCTTAGGCACTAATGGCTTTTAAAAAATACAAGTGTGTTGGGTACCAGCCTAGGTGGCCAGAAGTGGGTGCCAGGTGCTCTATAGGGGTCCTCAGGCTTCCCCCCATCTTCCTACTCTGGGGGATGGGTTTGGGGAGTAGGGCGGGCAGATATCTGGCTTCTGGATTTCTCTCTGATTCTGGAGGCCAGCTCTTGCCAAGTATGGGGTTTGGGAAGGCCCCATTCTGGAGGCCTTCTTCCTAGCTTGGGGGGTGCTGGGATTGTTGGCAGGCCCCCTGCCATCCCCCTGTTTCTCCCCTGGACTCCTAGGTGGCCAGGAGTGGGTGCCAGGTGGAACCTATAGGAATCCTCGGGATTCCCCGCCTCCTAACTCTAGGGGAGGAGCTTGGGGAGGAGGGCAGGCAGATATCTGGCTTCTAGATCCCTCTCTGATTCTGGAGGCCAGGTATGGGGTTTGGGGAGGCCCCATGCTGGAGGCCTTCTCCCTATAAGAAAAAAAAAAAAAAAAACAAGTGTGGGGCCAGAGTGGTGTTGCAAGCAGTAGAGCATTTGCATTGCATGCGCTAACCTAGGACAAACCATGGTTTGATTCCCCAGAGTTCCATATGGTCCCCAAAACCAGTAGTGATTTCTGAGCACATAGCCAGGAATAAATCCCTGAGCATTACTGGGTGTGGCAAAAAAATGAAAAGGCAAAAAAAATGTAACAAGTGGTTCATCTCCTTTAGAGACAACTCTGATCAGTTCAGAGTGGTTGGTACAGATGGATTAAAGTTTTGTTCAGCTTTACTACAATTGTGTATTTTCGTCCTTTGACTCTGGACCCTAACATTTGGGGGCTTGTCTGGGATCTAACAACAATGGTTCAGTCATCAACAAAGCTTCCTAGGTCCCATGAACATAATAAACCAAAACTCTCTAGAGGTTGGTGAAGGTTAAGGGAATGGAGCTCAGTGAAAATACAAGAGGGAGAAACTGGATGTGGTATTGCTCCTCAGTGCCAGAGGCTACAGGGACCTTCCAGAGGACATGAGCACCAAGGACGACACTAATGTGGGTTTGGGTCCCACTCAGGATTGTACTAATCACCACTGGGGCTAATACATGGGTTTGAGTGAAACATGGGGCCTCATGGGTTTGAGTCATACCGGAGGTTCCAGTCACTCTATATCTCTATCTTTTTGTCCAACATGTGTTTTCTTTGTATAATCTCAGCCCTTTGAGTTGGTGGAATTTGGTTTAAATCTAGCAAAAATCATGTGTTATGTTGTGTGCCTGTGTGAGTCTTGGATGTGTCTTTTTATAGCTTGATTTGTAAGTCTGATATTAATTGCTTTCCTAGAGACAGATCAGGGAACAGTAGAAGGGGATCATGAACACCAGACAATTCTGAAACAGCCATCAGGAATTAAGTTTGTCCTGAAGAAAGTCTGGACTTTCTGATCAATTTCAGCTTTTTTCCTGCCATGCTTAGGTGTAGGAGGGTAGAGGACAATCAAATTAAGATTATCTGCATGTGTATAGAGAGAAGGGGAAGGTGAAACCAAAAAATTATGGTAGGAAGTTCTGAGCGGGATAAGCCTGTCCACTTCCTAATTCTGAGAATTGGCTGGAGAGAGCGGGAAAAGTGGCCATTTAAAACGAAAACCAAGCTGCCTAGAGTAATTGATTCTATCAGTGATAAATATTGCTTACCCTTTTCCCCTAGGCAACCTAGGGGAAAAAACGATTTATGCCATTTTAAATTTCAACCGGAGGAGTTTTCTCTAACTTTAGAGGTTTCTAAGGATGAAGAATTGGTCTGGAAAATGTTGTAAAATATTGTGATTAGCCTTTTTAGACAGCACTGTTAATTTTGTGAGTGCATTGCATTGGTAAGGTAACTCAATTCCATTTCAAATTTGTTACTATACTGCCAATAGCTAACTGACTTTTCCTTAGCAATGTCTGACAGGGTCACACCACCTTTTCGGAAGGGAGAAGCTGTTTGCATACAGCCATCATGCCTCAGGCTGAGTGGGGGGCCTATGGCAAAGTTGCTCTCCAGAATAAGCAGGCACCAGACCTACTCTTACTGAAAGAAGGAGGACTGGGCTGTGCATGGTTTGGGGGAGCAATATTGTTTCTATGCTAACAAGTTAGGGGACATCCGTGAGACACGGCAGCAGGTAAAGACTAGTTTGCAGGAATAGAGAAAAATGACAGAAAGATTCTGCCTCCTGATATGAACACTGGTTCACTCAATCATTCTGGAAAAATTCCTGATAACCACTGTTGCAAGTCAGCCCCTGAAGAGGTTGACTGATGGAGGGATGGAGGATGAGGTCTTTCCCCTCCAGCTCGGAGCATGCATCTGCCACCCTGTTCAGCCTGCAGTTCTGAGGTGAAGCAACAGGTGAACAGCTCACAGACAGTCAGATTTGTGGAAATATTAGCTTTATTCGGTGGACAAGACTGAAGTCCAAAGATTCAGCATCAGTTCCAGCCAAAAGCCCCTCACCTTCCACAGACCCTTGTTTTTATCCCCCAGAATCAGGTACCACCCAATGGTGGGATCAGATACCACCCAATGGTGGAAGCAGAATCAGGTACCACCCTAGGGTGGGGGCAGAATGCCAGGTCACACCCTAGGGTAAGGCACAATCACCAATCAGGGTAGGGTCAGTAAAATAATAATCCCATAAAATGTTTACATACACAATTCCCAAGTTTGTTTTTAGTAAACAAACAATATTGTCTACAATTACTAAAGAAAAAACTAGTCAATAATAAAAGAGCGGCTGTTTGCATAAGTGCATCACAGGAAAATGTAAAAAAAAAACTTCTAACCTAAACACAGGGTGTCTAAAACCAGAAACATGTATCAAGGAATCAACTACAAGCTCCTGAGAAGATAAATCTAAGACGAACATAGATCCTTCGAAGAGATGCCAGAAAGGTTGTGTAGCAGGCGAGAAGCATCTTTTCTTTATTTGTTGTTGTTGTTGGTTTTTGGTATTAGGTTTTTGGGTCACACCTGGCAGCGCTCAGGAGTTACTCCTGAACCCCTGCTCAGAAATCGCTCCTGGCAGATACCGGGATTTGAACCAATGACCTTCTGCATGAAAGGCAAATGCCTTATCTTCATGCTATCTCTCCAGACTCATTTTTATTCAAGTCCAGGTAGACCAGAAAGCCCATCTTTGAGGGAATTAAATTAGGCCCTTATTTTGGAGGAAGAAGCATATAACCCCTGCACAGTGGGAGGCCACTACAATGATAATCAATAGGCTTCTGAACTTAATCCAAGTTCTTAATCCAGGCTGAAGTCCATATGATGTCCAAAATTGATGTACCAATATGGTCTATTATTTATAGATGGGAGCTTAAGTCACAAACCAAAACAAAATGTTTAAGGCAGAGTCCCTCCCTATGTAAATAAACAATTTGAGGATCCATACAAAATGGATGGAAAAATATCTAACCCACTAACAATATCTAACCCACTAACCTAAAGTCAAGAAAGCAAAACCCTAATGTAATACATCAATTCCTAAGATTAAAAACTAAAATAGAAAAACATTAATTACAATAGTCAAAAGAAGTGTAGTACCAAATATAAATTTAAAGGATAACAATGATAAGAAAAATACAAAAGGTGAAATTTCTACAGAGTCCAATACCAATCTATAAAGATGAGGGGTCTGGAACTCTGAAAAGACTGGCAAAAGACACTTGATGGGTCTGGAAAAGCGGGTTGAAGCCTGGTACAGAAGATAACATCAAACTGAATAAAGAAGGAAGGCCAGTACAGTCATCCATGTGTTGGGGCATCCCCAAGCATAACATCATTACCGTCACGAGTTGGTTGGGCTTCTACATTTCCTTTGGGATCGGTACAATCTTGGGGTAGCCATTGTAGAAAAGGTCAACATTAGCACTGTGTATGTGGATGGAAAACCAGAAATTTAGATAGCACAGTTTAACTGGGATCCAGAGACTGTGGGTCTTATCCATGGATCTTTTCTCTGGGGTTATATTATGACACAAATTCCAGGTGGCTTCATTTCCAGCAAGTTTGCAGCAAACATGGTACAAAACTCCAACAGTCATGGATTTCTTCCTCAGGCCGAGATCAGGAGGCTGTAGTTGTGGGAGAAGGAGATGAGTTACACATGTGAAAGGAATTAAATTTTAAGGACTAGGAAGAGAGAAGGAAGGATAAGGAGGACTAAATTGGGGAAGATAAAGTTAGGAAAAAGGGAACTATATACAAAATATGCAAAATATACAGACACTGAACAAGACATACACATACAGACTTCACAAAAAATATGGCCATAACACTCACTTATACCAAAAATATTTGTTGGAAAGGATCCAAAATAGAGCAAAAGGAAAAAGAATTCAGCTGAATCAACTAAAAGTGCTTTAAAATGTAATAGCCAGCAACTGTTTAGACAAATCATTTCAAATTCAAAAAAAATTATTTAATGGCAGAAGAGAGCAGATCTGAAAGAGAATTTCATGCATAATACAAACATGGAAAACTCTACTATAAGTTTATAACAGTATATATACAGTTATTGTATAACAGTAACTCTATGATAGTCAATCATAGGTGAGAAGCACTGTGAAGAAAGTCCACCTAAAAATTATCATTATGTCAGCGTATTAAAACCTAAATTGAGGAAAATAAAGCAATGGTGTTAAAATAAAAAGAGTGAAAGTTATAAAATGAGTATATCTAGAAAGAAAAACAACATTAATATGATGAAAAATTTTCCTTTCAGATGAATCTTGACTAAATTAAATTGTAATATTTCATAATTAACTGAGACCTAGAGCAATAATAAAATTATGACATAAATCCACCATATAAGGAAACACATTGGGGGTCCATGATTTTTAATCCTATTGCTTGTGGAAAGAATCAAAGAAGATTAATAGCAACTGATAAGGAAGTGAAATGATTATCTGGTGTTCATTGTAGATCTATAAGAAGTGTAAAACAGGATGTATGCTGCTGTGGATTTCACCAATGTATTAGGGACGTTTTTGATCTTCTTGTCATCAAAATTGATCCAGTGTTGTTTTGCAGCAAGTTTACAGTATGAAGTACAGTGTCCATAGTGAAATTTACCATAATGGTTTGACACTGTTGATAAGTTGTATTTCTTACTCTTGCTTTTATTCTCTGAAGTGAATTCTACTAAACTGAGGTCTTCTAAAGGAAAATCCACATAAGTGTGCAATTTTCTTATTTGTTTGCCATCAAAGGCAAAACGTTTCAAGTGTGTTATAAGTACTCGTGGCAGTTTCCATAAATATGTTTTCTTTGAAAAAATCTCTTCTAGTTTTGCAGCTGTTGCACTGAACTTTGTTGTCCTCCCTTAATCTTCTTCTTTAAAAAATTCAGAGAGGCATACCTGTAATGTACATTTATCTGTAGATGTAACAGCCAGAGACAAATGAACAAATGTCTCATAAACCTCAGACTTTTGGTGGCATATGAGACACTGTAATATAGATTTGATTGTCCTTGAAAGACATCATAAATAATAGATTGGTGAGCCTTTTGGTGTTCTGGACTAAATTGTTCATAATTTTCATTTTCCATAAGATGTGTAGTTTTGTCTGTCATTAGATTTACAGTACGCAAGTCCTGATGCAGTCCCTCTATTAGAAACAGTAGTTTGTGTGGATCCTGCTGATTATGTCCAGCATATGTCATTAAGTAAACCAATTGTTACTTTGAAGCTTTCAGGGTTAATATATCTATGAAATCCATTTCCCATGGTTTTGATGAGCTGACCAAATTCTTTGGCTAATTTACCTTCATGCCTCATTGGATTTTTCTTGTTAATATTCTTTTTATAATGATCTTGATGAAAATACTGAGTCAAATATGAAATATTATACAAGCATTACAATATTGAGTTCATGTAGCAAAAGTTTCCTATATTTTGGAGTCCAGTTAAGACGGGTTCCTGTCTTTCCTTTTGCATCTCAGAGTGTAAGGGTTTATCACTACCATCAGTTTCACTCATTGTATGTTGAGTTGACAGCTAAATCCTTGTTCCCTACCCCCAGAGACCTCAGCAATATTACTGTTGTTAATGTCTTGAGTATTCTGTTTTTGCTCTGAAGGGGAGTTTATAGTCTGAACTTGATCATTTGTGCTAGCCCGATTTCTAACAAGGTGTAATGGAACCAAAAAATTTTTGGGAGGGTTGTCATTTGTAGAAACATCGGCATAACCCTTTTCTCTCTGGAGAAGATATCCAGCTATCCATTTTGCATCTTCCTTGATCCAAATAGATTTATTGGTTGTTTCTTGTCTCTGAATATCTTCTTTAGAATGTCTCCCGCTGCAGTGTAACTTTCCCCTTGGGGTAAGTTTAAGTAATTTAGTGTGATAAGAGTCAAAGATAGCAATTCCATTGGTGGTAAACCTCCTTTTTTATTTTTTTGTAATTGAGTTTTAAGGTTCTGTGAGTCCTTTCAACAATGGCCTGTCCCCTACAATTGTAAGAAATTCCTTTCAGATGTTTTATCTGCCATTGTGTACAAAAAAATTCAAAGTTTTGCTAAAATAGGCTGGCCCATTATCAGTTTTTATAGAATATGGAATACCCGTCACAGAAAAACATTGTAAAAGAAAACTACAAACAACCTTAGATTTTTGAGAAGACATAGGAATTTCCCACATAAACCGAGAATAAGTGTCCACCACAACATGAAGATAAGGTTTTCTTGGAAATAAATCTGTTTGAGTTATATCCATTTGCCAAAGTTTGTTAGACTGTAAGCCTCTTGGGTTTGCTCCTACTATGTGACTCTTTTTTGTTAACAGTGCACATATGTTGCAGTTTTCTACAATTTCTCAAGCTTGCCTCCATGGAATTTGGTAATTCACAGATAAACGGCGAGCATTTGTGTGTAGGGCTGAATGTTCCTCTACAGGTGATTTAAATATAGGCATTGCTAGCAAGTCAGCAGTTTTATTTCCTTGAGCCATCGGTCCTGGAAGACCTGAGTGGGCTCTAATATGCGTGATGAAGATGGGCTCAGTTCATTTTTGAAGAAGCTGCTGTAATCGTTTAAGTACGTTCTGTATGATTGGGTTATTAGCCTTAAGGGAAGCAGTGGCTATCACATGACATAAATTTACCACATACAAAGAATCAGAAACTATATTCATGGCTTCAGATACATTTTCTTTTTTTTTTTTGAGTTTTATTATTTTAATTATGACAACAAAGATGCAAAGAAAGAGGACAGGGTAAAGTTACAGTGGAAGCCCAATCACCCATAAACAGGATTCTCAGTAGTCCCATCGATGATATCCCAGCCTTAAACTTTCAGCCAAAGAACATTAAGAAAAACAAAACTAAACCCATGTACAATACAATTACTTTGTCCCTCAAATCCCCAGTTGTAGTACATATTGTTTCTTAGCAGCACACCATATAATCTAAAGATATTAGACTTATGTAACTCTTTAAACATTGAGGGCAAAGTACATTTATCTAGTTCCATGCACATGCTTACTAGTTTAAGTTAACCTCAAAAGTTTTAATGGGTTGTTTTTCTTAAGGATTGGAGTCAAGAGAACATAGTAAAAAACGATATTAAAGTGGCATTTGTTTGCATAGGCCCACCAAAACATAAGGGACATGGAAAGACAAATTATGGTCTAAATACATGGAGACCATACCCCTGAAGTTTCCTGGCACAGGACTGACTCTAGGCTCCAGGCAAACTAGTTTGTCCAATTCAAGTCATAGTCTGTAGTGGCAATACACCTCCATTCCTCACATAGTCTCTGTTGTTGGTATCATGCTTCTGTATTAAAGATCCTGGAGTCTGCATATCCCATATTGCAGTCAGGATGGTGCAGAGCATCCTCTCGTTTCACCTCACACTTAAGGGGCATTAGAGAGAACCATGTCCTGTAGAGCAGGTAATCATTGTTGTCATATCTTCTCGCAGGTCATTGTTGTTGTCACGTCTTCTCAGTGTAAACGGAAGTGTCTTTTCAGGAGGTCAATGTCACACCCTTGGTAGTGTCTTTCCTGGTAGAGGACTGCTTCCAACTGTTGCTATAAAAGACCTTGGATGTTTCGTAGATAGCTTGCCTGGTTCCAGCGTGAATGGAGAATGCCCACTCATCTGAGGCCTGTGCCAGGTCATTATATCAATATTCAGGGTGTAAGGTACATTGTAATGAGATTTATTAGATAATAACTAATATGTATGTATAGTGTTTTCCCATTTTAATGTGTCTATGCAAACAAGGATCAATGCCATGAAGCGTTATTGGTGCATCTGGAGGCAATAGGAAGAAGACCAGCAATTTCCATGACATAGTTCAATCATAGGCATCAAACTGAGGGACAGTTCCACCACAATCCTTACTGAACAGCTTACAAAGAAAATACAAGATGAAAAGTGGATAGAAACATCATGGTAGAAGAATATATAGAGAGTTACAGCAGTTAAAGAAAATAATCATAAAATATTCAAAAGATATATGTGTTCAATATGTGTTCTATTTGTGTCCTTCTAAATAGATCTGGGATTTGTAAGATCTACTGTATGTCTTTGGTCAGAGATTAAAGCTGTGTGTTACTGAAGTTAAGAAGAGTAAATCTGGGGTACTGATGGTTGGGAGGAGCATATGATCGCGCGGGGGCGCTAGCCCCCGCGCGGTTTCAAAATGTAGACTGGTATGAAATTGCCACTGACAGCCTGAGTATAGCTGAGCAATTATCTGCCACCCACCAGATCAAAAGCCACCCCTTAATCCAACCTCTGGAGCCGGCCTGGGAGTGGGGAAAACCCAGGGTGCCCCATCAGCTCCTCCCAGAAACCCACCTGGAGATCCGAAGGAAAGGGGGAGAGGGGGTTCGGGTGACCCAGGTCCGGGCCCCCCACCCTAGGCCAGGCCAAAAGGCCGCTGGCATATGCGGAGGTCTGCCAGCTGCCCACCCGTGCTGCTAAAAATCCTGCTCCAGGAAGGGAGAGAGACCCTCCCAAGCCCGAAGCACAGGGATTTAAGCCCAACCTAGGCCGGTCCCCAGACCCGGCCTGGGAGTGGGGAAAACCCAGGGTGCCCCATCAGCTCCTCAGATACATTTTCTAATAGGTAAATTAATGTTGCTAATTCAACTTTCTGTGCAGATCTATATTTGGTATCTATGGTCATATTAATGTTGTCTCTGGTTATTCCTCCTTTTCCATTTTGGGATCCATTAATGTAAAAAGCCTTGACATTGGGAATAGGGGAATCCCAAACAATTGAAGAAATAACAAACTGAGTTTTCTTTAAAATGTCCCAAGTTTTTCCTGCTGGATAATGGGAGGATATTTCTCCTGTGAAATCTGAGAGGGCCTTTTGTAGAGATTCATTAAGAGGCAATATTGACTCAATTTCCTTTTTTGGTATTGGCAAAACTATTTATCTGGGTCAAAACCTAGTAGAGATATAGATCTGAGTCTTGCCTTGATAATAATCTCTGAAATCAGTTGTAAGTAGGGGACATCTGAGTGAGGCTGTTTGTTATGTAAATACACCCATTCCAAAGGTCCTGACTGTTGCATCAAGGCACCTGTGGGGGTTTCTATAGTAGGGAAGATTAACAGAAATACCTTTTCTCCTGGGATGAATCTTAAGAGAAACGATATTTGTAATCTGATCAAGAAGATGTCCAATTCATTTTTGGCAGCTGCTGTTAAGTTTCTCAGGCTATTTAAAGCAGGGTCACCCTCCAAAGTTTTAAACAGATTAGACAACTCTGCATTTGGGATTCCTAGTGCAGGGCGGAGCCAATTTACATCACCTAAAAGTCTCTGAAAATCATTAAGCATTCTGAGGTTTTCTTTTTTGATAGGAATTTTTTGTGGACGTATTGACATCCAGTTCAAAATAAAACCCAAATATTGATATGGTGGCATTGTCTGTATTTTTTTTAAATATATATTTTTTAATTTTTTAATATTTTTTTTTGGGAAGGGGTCACACCTGGCAGTGCTCAGGGGTTACTCCTGGCTCCATGCTCAGAAATTGCTCCTGGCAGGCACGGGGGACCATATGGGACGCTGGGATTCAAACCGATGACCTTCTGCATGAAAGGCAAACGCCTTACCTCCATGCTATCTCTCCAGCCCCCATTGTCTGTATTTTTAAAGCTATTTTCAGTCCTGATGTTTGTAAACAGTCAATAACATAAGAGTATAAGTCCTGTAAATTTGTTTCATTGTTCATTGTGAGCAAGATATCATCTGTATAATGAAATATCATGGCTTGAGGAAATTTTTCATGACCAGGGCTCAAAACCTTATCTACAAAAAACTGGCACATTGTTGGGGAATTCAGCATGCCTTGGGGGAGAACAGTCCATTGGAAACATCTGCAGAGATGGGTGTTTTTGAGAGAAGAAACTAAGAATGCAAAACGTATTTTATCATCTGGGTGGATAGGAATATGGTAGAAGCAGTCTTTCAGATCAATTATAATTAGTGGCCATTCCTTTGAAATAATTACAGGTGATGGTAAACCAGCCTGCAATTTGCTCATAGAAATCATGGATAAATTTACAGCTCTAAGATCCATCAAAAGTCTCCATTTACCGGATTTCTTTTTTATAATGACTATAGGTGAATTCCATTGAGAAAAAGATGGTTCAATATGTCCTAATTTTAGCTGTTCCTCCAGTAATTCTGTCAGCACCTTAATTTATCAGTTTTAAGGGGCCACTGACCTGTCCAAATTGGTTCATCAGATTTCCATTTTATTTTTATTGGTGATGGTGTTTTTATGGTAGTGGCCCCTACTAAAAATTTTGGGTTTTTAAATCAAAAGAAGGTTCAGGCTCTTCTGGAGCTAATGGGATGTGGAATTCTGCTTTTCACTGTTTGTGTAGGTCACGACCCCACAGGGATGGTGAAAATGGGCCCACGTGAGGTCTGATTATTGCTTTTTGATTTTCTGGGCTGTAAAATATCATAGTCCTCGTACTCAACAGACAGGAGCTCAGGCCTCCTATGCCTTCTAGCGAATATGGAATTTCCTGAAGAGGCCAATTTCTGGCCATTCTTTATCAGAAATTACAGTAACCTGAGCACCTGTATCTATCATGCCATCAAAGGGTTGCCCTTCCAATTAAAGTTTGATCATTGGTTATTCATCTTTAAATTTAGTAACCAGAGCCACGATTGGGTTTTGAGCAGCAGCCGGATCTGTGCTTCCAAAACCTCCAATTCTAGTCTTATCTGAAGTCCCAAATTTGACATAAGGCACTATTACTATATGGGCAATCACTTCTCCTTTTTTAAAGGTCCATGTAACTGGTTCAGTAATAACTACAATGATTTCTTCCATAGAATCTGAGTCAATGACACCAGTGGTTACTGATAAACCCTTTATGTTGAGGGAACTTCTGCCAGGAATCAAATGCATAGTATCTGGGTGTGTCAGGCCCACAATGCCAGTTTCTAACAAGTAAGGGCATGCTCCTGGCTAAATTGTAATGTCCTCTGGGCATAATATATCTAATCCGGCACTCCCTGATGTGGAGTGAATTAATTCCCTTATCGTGATGAATTTTCTTGGGCTGGGCTTGGAAGGATTATTGTCTGTGAACTTTGCCCCTGATTTGGAAGGTTCTGAGGGGAGGCCTTGTGGGTGTTTTCCTGCATTTTGTACATGTGCCCTTGAGGAGCTGAATTTATAAGGAAAAGGCAATTTCTTTTGATATGCCCCTGTTTTCCACAATGGTAGCAGCAACTTGCCTCCTGGGGATTGTGTTGAAGCCTCTTCTTAGGTTATTATCAATGAGGTTTCCAGATCTGCAATATTTTGCCCACTGGCTACCCTTTTTGCATTTTGGGCAAAGACCTGGTTTATGGAAAGTGTCCTATCCCCGAGGGGAGTAAGGCATCATTCCCTTGGTAACTGGGAAGGTTTGTACCGAGTCTAAGTGGGGTGGGGGTTGGGGTTCTCCATAGACATTTCGACAGGCATAAAGGAAATTATTCACATCTGCTTTTTCATTTAATGTATTCAATACTAATCTACAGGCTGAATTTGCATTATGATATGCCAAAGATTTTACTAGAAAGTTTCTCATTCCCTCATCTTCAACTTTTAACTTCAGAGCATCTTTAATCTTACCTACAAACTCTGCCTATGACTCATAAGGGCCTTGGGTAATTTTTAAAAAGTTTCCTCTACCAATGCTGTTAGAATCAATTTTTTCCCATGATGACAATGCAATATCCCTACTTAAATTTAGGATTTCTTTTGGTAAAGCTGCTTGTGTCTGAATATTTGCAAATTGATTTTCTGCCATCAATAATTCATACGATAGAGTAATACCTGCCACTTATTTTTTCGTACCATCCGGGCTATATAATTTGGCTTTTACGCCTTCTGAATAGTACATTTACCATTCAGTTCGCTGTTTGGATGACAGGCATATTTCAGCGATATTTTAAAATCATATAAAGTCCAAGATGAGTTATCACTCCAAAGTCTTAGTAACTCCACACTGTGTGGTGATTTTGGACCATACTCTTTACATGCTTTTTAAAACCGATCTAATTCTTCCATCTGATAGGGTACTTAGTTAGAAACATTTACCTCATGTAAAGGGGATGAGGCCAGATTAGCAAAATTACTCTGAATAGAGCTCTGAGTTCGTGCGTTGTCTGAATCTGCACTGTTCTGCAATTCAATTTTGTGAATAGAATCAGGCCTCACTTGTGGAGTTAGCACCGGAGGCTGATCATTGTCTGAGTCACTAGTGTTATGTGATTCGCTAGAATCAGGCTTAACTTTCCGAGTTGTTTTTCTTCCAGCAAAAATTCCTATATTGTTGATGATGGGGCTGGATATGTAAGCCTGCACCTTGGTCTGAATTTTCATCAGAAAAATTTCCTTATTATCCATACTGGTTTTAGCCTCACCATTTCTACACTTTCTATTTCCTAAATACCAGCCAATAACTATGCTCAGAGCCAACACAGAAATTCCACAAACTATGACTGCTGGAGACAATGCAATTTTCATTTGAAATATAGACCACAACCATCCAACTGCAGTGAGTGATTGTCCTTAGATCAAAACCAATTAGTTTTAAACAAAATGGAATAATCCACTTGTATAATAGAGAACAAATGCATAAGCAAAAAGGTGGCAAAATCCACATGACTAACCACAGAAGCCATTTAATGGTCAGCAGAGGAAATTTCCAATGAAGTATTTCATACTTACAGTTATTGAGGGTCCAGGTTCAGCCTGTACAGGCATCATTATGTTGCAAGTCAGCCCCTGAAGAGGTTGACTGATGGAGAGATGGAGGATGATGTCTTTCCCCTCCAGCTCGGAGCATGCATCTGCCACCCTGTTCAGCCCGTGGTTCTGAGGTGAAGCAACAGGAGAACAGCTCACAGATAGTCAGGCTTGTGGAAATATTAGCTTTATTCAGTGGATAAGACTGAAGTCCAAAGCCTCAGCATCAGTTCCAGCCAAAAGCCCCTCGCCTTCCACAGACCCTTGTTTTTATCTCCCAGAATCAGGTACTACCCAATGGTGGGATCAGATACCACCCAATGGTGGAAGCAGAATCAGGTACCACCCAAGGGTGGGGGCAGAATGCCAGGTCACACCCTAGGGTAGGGCACAATCAGGATCAGGGTAGAGTCAGTAACATAATAATCCTATAAAATGTTTACATACACAACAAACCACCCTGGCTGGGCCATTGGGTTTTGTGTTTTGGTTTTGTTGTTGTTTTTTTAATGTTGTTTTTGATGATTAATTTCCTTACCCACTTTATTCAGGCACCCAAAGATGCAGTTAAGATGTTTGTGCTAAGGTCCCAGTATGTTCCCATATGCAGGGCTGAGGATGAGGAACCTCAAGGAGAGTGAAGGATTTGACTCAGCCCCCCCCCAACAAAGGAAAGTATATGGGGAGGGGTCCTGGTTCTGAACAAGGAGGGATGTCATTTTGTAAAGGCCAGATGTCAGGCTTCTCTTAGGTTATGAGCAAGAAGGGATGTCGTTTTGTAAGGATACATGTTAGGCTTTCCTCAAGCCTATTTCTTTCAACATTACCCTATGGGAAGATGCACAAGGAGCAATAGGAAAGTAAAGATCATTAAAAAGCTAGAACCTCCTTATATTCCCTCCCTATATAATCGTTCATAATCTTGGGCAGGGTTCATCTCCTTCTAGAAACAACCCTTACTGGTCAGTTCAGAAATGTTGGTAGATGCCTTAAAGTTATGTTCAGTTTTTTTTTTTTAAAGGCTATTTTATACCGTGGAAAAGGTCAAACAATTAACTTAAAAATCAAGTGAGCAGGAACCAGAGCAATAGCACAGTGGTAGGGTGTTTACCTTGCACACAACTGACCCAGGACGGACCTGGGTTCAATCCCTGGCGTCCCATATGGTTCCCAAGCCAGGAATGATTTCTGAACACATAGCCAGGAGTAACCCCTGAGTATCACTGGGTGTGGCCCCAAAACAAAACAAAACAAAATCAAGTGAGTAGATTTTTAGGGGTTTTCTAGAGGAAATCTATTTCAGGCTCTTTTCCTTAGGAGATCTCAATACAATGCAATCTTATCCAACTTATCTTCTTGAACCTTATGCTAAATAATTTTAGAGATATGATAAACTACACTGATTGGTAAAAGTCATGACTCTTTTATAGTAATAAAACAATTTTAGAATACCTTTTTAAAAGAATTTTTTTATTTTCCTCTGGAAAAAAAAAAAAAGACTTAAAATGTAATAATAACAATAAAAAAAAACAGAAGTGGTATAGTTTATGCATAGTGTGTTTGGCCTTAGTTTCAATCTTAAGTACCAATGATCCTCTCTGAGCTCTCACCCAGGGGAAGCCCCATGGCTTTCAAACAACATAAGACTTAGGACAAAAGCATCAGTGCCCCACTATAGGAACAAACTATTGCTAGAAGTGCTTTAAAAAGATAGTTTTACTGTTATTTTTATTTTTATTTTATTTTATTTTAATGTGGGGCTGTATTAAGTAATACTCAGAATTTGATTTCTGCTTTAATGAAATTTTATTCAATGCATTATGATTTTCTAATGGGTTTAATATATATTACAATTATCCCCTTCACACCATCCCCTTCACTATTGTCCCTCTCCACATCCATTCTATCAACCACTTTAGTAAGCTTCCTACTGAAGGCTAGTTTTCAGGGGGTTTTGCTTTGGGGCATTTGTTATCTCCTTTATATTCCCCTATATATTTCTTCATAAACTGCATGTGAAAGAGATCATTCTGTGCATTTTCTTCCCTGACTTTTAATTATCCAATGCAAGCCTTTAAACCTAAGGAAGAAAATTGAGAGTTCAGAAGAAAACCCTAAGCTATATAGATTTATGACAAAATGAATTGCTGTCATAAACATACAACAAAGAAATTAACTGCATTAAGTGGAAGAAGAAAAGCTTCATAAAACCTTTCAGCCAATGTTTATGATTCTGTAAATCTCAGGGAAGCTTGCTTGAACATGATTTCCCCTTTTGATCTTGCTGTTTTCAGAATTCTGTCTCTATCTGTGGGATTTGTCATTGTGACTAGGATGTGTCTTGGGGTGGTTTTTCTGGGGTCTCTTTTGGTTGGTACTCTTCGGGCATGCAGGATTTGATCACATATATTCTTTAGCTCTGGAAGTTTCTCTTTAATGATGTTCTTGACCATTGATTCTTCCTGGAAATTTTCTTCCTGGGTCTCTGGGACTCCAATGATTCTTAAGTTGTTTCTGTTGATCTTATCATAGACTTCTATTTTCATCTGTTCCCATTCTTTGACTAATTTTTCCATTGTCTGCTCATTTGCTTTAAGTTTTTTGTCCAATCTCTCCTGCTGTATGGAATTGTTATGTATCTCATCTTCCACAGCACCAAGTCTATTCTCAGCTTCTGATACCCTGTCCCAGAGCTTATCCATTTTGTCATTCACTTCGTTTACTGACTTTTTCAGTCCTGTTAGTTGACATGTTATTTCAGTTTGGAGTTTTGTCATTTCTGCCTTCATATTTTCTTGGTTCTTATTAGTGTTCTGTTCAACTCGATCCATGGTTTCTTGGAGTCTGTTGAGCACCTTCCATATTGCTAGTCTAAAGTCCTTATCTGAGAGGTTGATTAGTTGTTCAGTCATTATCTGGTCCTCAGAATTGTCATCTTCATTCTCTATGTCTGATGCTGGCCTGCGTTGTTTCCCCATTGTCACACTTGTATTGTGGGTTTTTCTACGTGTTGTGGTGGTATTCATTGTCTATATGATGTAGGCAGCACACTCCTCTGGCTCCTCCCTTTCTGGATGGGCTGACTTGCCTCTAAGGGAGGGGAGTCCTCCGTGGATGAAGCCTCACACTGGGTCAAATCTTAGGCCCGAGCATGCAACAGAGAAGACAGTCCAGAGAGAAATGTTTGCTTCTGTGATATAGCGCCGTTCTTAGTGTGATTTTTCCTTCTTGTTGCAATGGAGTTCTTTCCTTAGAAAGAGTGCACGGCCGCGTAGCAAAGCGGAGCGGCCGTGCTCCTCTGAGCCTCTTTTTGCCCCACTCGCAAGAGTTTCATGCAAGAGGACAGTAGACAGACTTAGACAGGTCACACTCACAGTCTTTCACAGTTGAGCCCCACTGGGCCGGTGTACTTTCGCGGATTTTCCCCGCCTGGTGTCACACACAGGGAGCCGGCTTTTGCAAAGCTTAGCCGGTTTTTATGCTCTGAAGTCCCTCCCTGAAAATGGCGTCTGGGCAAGCGAGGTTTCTGGAGGCTCTTTTTGCCCCACTCGCAAGAGTTTCACGCAAGAGGACAGTAGACAGACATAGACAGGTCACACTCACAGTCTTTCACAGTTGAGCCCCACTGGGCCGGTGTACTTTCGCGGATTTTCCCCCGCCTGGTGTCACACACAGGGAGCCGGCTTTTGCAAAGCTTAGCCGGTTTTCATGCTCTGAAGTCCCTCCCTGAAAATGGCGTCTAGGCGAGCGAGGTTTCTGGAGGCTCTTTTTGCCCCACTCGCAAGAGTTTCATGCAAGAGGACAGTAGACAGACATAGACAGGTCACACTCACAGTCTTTCACAGTTGAGCCCCACTGGGCCGGTGTACTTTCGCGAATTTTCCCCGCCTGGTGTCACACACAGGGAGCCGGCTTTTGCAAAGCTTAGCCGGTTTTCATGCTCTGAAGTCCCTCCCTGAAAATGGCGTCTAGGCGAGCGAGGTTTCTGGAGGCTCTTTTTGCCCCACTCGCAAGAGTTTCACGCAAGAGGACAGTAGACAGACATAGACAGGTCACACTCACAGTCTTTCACAGTTGAGCCCCACTGGGCCGGTGTACTTTCGCGGATTTTCCCCGCCTGGTGTCACACACAGGGAGCCGGCTTTTGCAAAGCTTAGCCGGTTTTTATGCTCTGAAGTCCCTCCCTGAAAATGGCGTCTGGGCAAGCGAGGTTTCTGGAGGCTCTTTTTGCCCCACTCGCAAGAGTTTCACGCAAGAGGACAGTAGACAGACATAGACAGGTCACACTCACAGTCTTTCACAGTTGAGCCCCACTGGGCCGGTGTACTTTCGCGGATTTTCCCCGCCTGGTGTCACACACAGGGAGCCGGCTTTTGCAAAGCTTAGCCGGTTTTTATGCTCTGAAGTCCCTCCCTGAAAATGGCGTCTGGGCGAGCGAGGTTTCTGGAGGCTCTTTTTGCCCCACTCGCAAGAGTTTCACGCAAGAGGACAGTAGACAGACATAGACAGGTCACACTCACAGTCTTTCACAGTTGAGCCCCACTGGGCCGGTGTACTTTCGCGGATTTTCCCCGCCTCAATGTTTATGATTCTGATTCATAAACGAAGTGTTATTGTAAATAATAAAATATAAGTGAATTGCAGTTCAAAGTTTTTTAGTGCCAAAGTCAAAGTCATTTTAAGTGCTAATATGAAATTAACAAATTTAATTCCGTTAATTAAACTAATACTCATTAGACACTTATTACATGTAAAGGAAAGTAGGACAGTTAAGTGTACTGAATATACTGAGGTAAACTTAAAGTTTCAATTATCATGTGACTCACATACTTGTTAAGAGAACTGACAGGGAATAAACAAAAAGTAAATTATAAACATATTTTACCATAGGTTTCAAGACGTCAAGAATTTGGAAATAAATTTAGGTAAAAGCTACACAGGAGAGTAGGCAAAGAAGAATGTAATCTTATATTCATAATGACAAAAATGACCTTATAAAAATATCAAATATGGGCTGGAGTAGTAGCACAGGGTGTAAGGCATCTGCACTAGCCTAGGGCAGACCGCAGTTCGATCCCGGCGTCCCATATGGCCCCCCAAGCCAGGAGCAATTTCTGATTCATAGCCAAGAGTAACCCCTGAGTATCATCGGGTGTGGCCAAAAAACAAAAAAGAAAAGAAAAGAAAAGAAAAGAAAAGGATCAAATGTGATTGCAAACATCATCATTTAAGGCAGAAAGAAAACAAGTGTGTAGATCCTGATTAATTTTAGAAAAGGTAGAATATTTAGGATCTAAATTAAATTAAAAGAGGGGGAATGGGAAACTAGAATGTTATGGCCTTCGTAGTTATTACAAAGTCTTGAACTCTATATCTTAAATACAGAGATCGCTGAGAACATATAAGCAGAAAATTAAAATGTTCTGATTTATAAGATAAAAGGAAGTCTAGATTTGCATGTTCAAACCAAACAGCAGGTATGAAGTAAAAGGAAGACAAGAGAGCAATTATGTTGCTACTACAATAATCCAGCTGAAAACAATGGTCTTTAATTCGGGGTGTTGAAATAATAATGACGCCATGTGGTCAGATTGTAATTTTTATGCTGGAAATAACAAGCTTTGCTGATTAATCAAAGATGGATGGCTTTAATTTTTAGTTTAGACAAGTAAAAAGATGAGGTTGTTACCCTTTGAAATATAAAATACAAATCAGAGTGAAACTCCATGTCATATGGTTGAGTTAATTGTTAGACAAAATAAAATGTAAGATGTTTAACATGTCATAAAATATATGAATTTGTACTCTGGAAAGTAACGATATAAATTCTGAAATAATCAGCTGGTTGATATATAGTCTTTTTCTGGATACCATCATCTAGTTAGTGAGTATGAAAAAGAAAAGCTAGAGACAATGATGACTGAATCTTGTAATATTCAAATGTTCAGATGTCTTAGATATTATATAAAAGACAAGCTAAAGATTAACTGCCAATAAAGTAAAAAAAGAAAAATTTTAATGCTATAAAACAAAATTTTAAAAAGTAACAAGGTGGTCAAGTGGCCATTTCAAATTAAGAAAGTATTAGAAATTAATTGTTGTGCTCACTTTTAACACAGACCCATAAAAAGAAGTCCTGATTGAAGTGATCTTTTGCACGAATCAGAGAAAATGTCTATATGCATTAAGAGAGAAAGTGAAATGAAATCTATAGAAGAATTTCACTAAAAGATGTTCAGAGAAGTTGTTGTTGATAGAGAATCCTAGGTCTGTATATTGGGAAAAATAGTGCCTAGAACCGAAAAGCCTTAAGATCTTTGAGTAACAGGACCCAATGAAGAAAACTGACAACTCTTAAGGAACTAGAATGTCTGAATTTTTGGAAACTAAAGTTCCAGCTCAGGAACATACTAAGGAAACCTCCTACAAGCTCTTCCACTGGCATGAACCCTAACAACGAACTTTAGGGGGTACTTTTGGAAAATTAAATAGGAAAGAAGAAAAATGCATTTGGTAGCTTCTCTGCCTGAGATGTGTATTTTCTATTTAGGATAGTTACTCCATCCTGAAAAAATGACTTTCTTGTGATGTATATATACATTATGGCATTTGCCAACCCTGTGGTACTTAGGGTTTACTGATGGTTCTGTTTTTAGAGAGAACTCCTGGCAGTGCTTGAGTGTAGTGACAGGGAGAGCAAGTGCTTTATATGCTATTTCTCTGGTCCCTCTGCTTTCTTATTATAGGATGAATTTCCCATTCTGGAAAAGTGGCCCATATTTTTGCCTGTGACATGTCCTTTGCTTTTTCCACTCCAGAGAAACTCATGTTGTATCTTAAGCTCACATCTCAGCCTATCTTTACCTCTCTTCATTTCCCAGAAAAAACGTATTTATTATATACTCCTATAATTTCCTCCTGAAATTCCTGTGAGGGAAGACAATGAACATAGAAAACCTGATTAAGATTTAAGATTTTTCTTTGCTGAAAAGAGCATTTCCCTGCTCCAGTCTGAGTTCCATGTCTTCTTGAGGAATTGGGTGGCAGAGATCATTTTCCACAGTGGTAGAACATGTGACTCAGATGTAGTTTGATAATTTATTGCCTAAATATGACTTAAGATCTATACTATGCACATGTTTGTAGCAAACTTTTGTCAAACCTATACTTTCCCAGGTACTCCCTAGTGACATAGGTGGGTAGAGAAGACATGTTAAATTGCCTTCCTTTTTATCTTTTTTTTTTTTTTTTTGCCAGCTGTGCTCAGTGTTTACTCCTAATTCTATGCTCAAGGATCACTATTGGTACAATGAGGGGACCATATAGGGTGCTAGTATCAAACCCACATAATTCATGTGAAAGGCAAATGCCCTAAACCCTGTACGCTATCATTCTGGCCCCAAGATTCCTTTCATAAGGCCTGCTTCACATGTCACCCAAGAAACCCTGCTATTTTCTGCTGTGAGTCACCTCTCCCATTCCCAACAAAATGAATACAAACTACAGAGAAATATGAGACTAATAGAGTTTATTTATTTTTGTAGAGAAAACAAGCCAGTTTAATAAACCAGTAAATGGAGGAAATTAATTATGCAAGAGAGAGGCGAGATAATTACATGGATCCAAGAACAGAAAAGAAGGTGGAATTCTTTATCCAAGTAAAGGGGTTGAACTTGGAGAAGAAGAAATATTTTACCCATTGAAGGAGTAAAATCAGTGCATGTAAGAAACAAAAGCAGTTTTAGGCCTTTGAAATGGAATTGGATTATTGAGATTTGAGTGGGAAGATTGAGTGGGAGATTGTAATGTGGGAAGAAAAATCTATGAAACTGCAGACAAGGGAGGCTTATATGATGGAAAAGTGGAAGTGAGAACATAGTGTGTGTGAAAATATTGTGAAAGTAGTAATGTATTAGAGATTCTAGGCTTGTAAAATTTATGAATTCTTGGTAGTGGCAAAAAAGATGGCACAAGTAAGCATAAAAAGATATTACAATAAGATTATAAAGATAACAGTAGTCCATATAAGGCACATATAGCAACCCTAGTTTGATCCATGGCACTGTGTAGTCCCCTTAGCATCTAGGAGTTTATCTATAGAGATCCAAGTACCTCTAAGGTGAATTGGAATATCCTGTACACCTCAGGTCTCTATAATCAGCATGTTTGGGGGACTTTGACTTGAACCACTGGCCAAGTTGGCTAAAAATTTCTGAATGGGTTAAGGTTCTGTAGCAATAGTATAATTATACAGTGGTTAGTGCACTGCTTTGAACCCAGTCAACCTGGTTTCCGTTCTTGGTACGTATATGGTCACCAAATCCCACCAGAAGTGATCCTAACCACATAGTCAGAAATAAGACCTATTCACCATGGAACGTGTCTCTCCCCAAAAGATAATATCCCCCCAGATATTCTTAGAACTGCTTGGGAGATACTTAGCTCCAATAAAGTTTACCACACAGATGGGAACTAGCTATATCATCTGTGTTATTGTCAAAGAGGAAACTGAAAAAGTTGTGTATCCATTTGACAGAGAAACTAAACTAATATTCATGGAATTGCTACTAGGTTATGCTATATATTGGGTTTCAAACTTAGATTACAGGACTTGAACCATGGAATAATAGCACCACATGATTTCTTCAAGCAACTTCAGAAATGATCATTAAACATAGAACCATATTCAGCAGTTCACAGGGCTTATTCCTGGCTTTATGTTCAATCTATATATAAGTTGATGTGATATAGATGAAAAGGATGACATATACAAGAACATCCTATGTGTAATCTCTGAAAACAATTGTGGACATTTAAATTTAAACTGTATATTACAAAATATTGGTTATCAGGAGCAAATGTTTATCATTATTCTTAGAGGTACATAACAGAATGAATGCCCATGATCTTAGATAATAAATATAAGTACTTTAATATCCACCATTAACTTTAAAAAAAATACAGTGCCTTAGAATGCTTTTATGTGGTGTAGAGGGAATCAGATAGAGAAAGACTAAAAACTCACCCCAGAAAATGTGAGCGAACTGTATTCCTAAGTGAATAGTATGTGTATCCTCTTAAATTTTTTCTTGTTTCAAAAACATTACTTTATTTAAACACCCTGGCTTACAAAGTTGTTCATAATACAGTTGATTCTGGCATTCAGTGTTCCAACATCAACCCTACCACCAGTGTAATTTTCCCTCCTGATGTAAAAGTAGCTATATTTCACAATTGGGTCATTAAGTCATCGTCTGAAGGTTTACTGAGCTGTTTGTTGCTAGTTGAGCATTTTGTTATTGGTTTTGCTTGTGGAGTGTAGGTGGCCTCTGTGTAACAATCACGTTTAATTTGGTGTGTGCCTACTGGAGTGCCAGCATTGAGAATGTTTCTGTGAGTTCAAAATTATATTCTAAATTGAGCATTTTAAATATTTATTCAAAGTAGATATGATTTTCAAATTTGTCTACTAAATTTTATCTTATCACGTTGCCTGCTAACTTTATGGCTAAAATAAATACATCCATAAATTAAACTTCCCATCAAAACAAAAGCCAAACAATTTTTCCACCGACTAGGAAAATATACTATGATTATAGTTATTGGAAAATGATAGTCATAAATTCTTAGAGCAATGTAACCAATTATTGCTTTGTGTCTTTATTTACTCAGAGAAAAAAAAAACAAACAATTTATGCTCAATTACACTATGGAAAATTTTTATTCTCTAAAGATAACAATATGTCAAATATTAATAAAAGAAGGTACAGGAGGTATTTTTTATAATTTACAAGATAGAAAACCTTATTATCTCCTTCTATTATATGATTAAATATGGCAGGTTACAATTATTCAGGTTTATAGATTTAATGGACAAGTATACGAAGTGTGTAAGTAGTGCTGGGTCTTTATCATCAACATCCATTTGAAATGGAAAAAATAAAATACTCGTAGAAAGGAAAATTGGGCTAAGAGGCATAAGACTGAGGTTACAGCTTTTTAAAAAATACATAGGTTCTTTAATTGAATTATCATGATATACACAGTGATGAAGTTGATCATGATTGAGTTTTAGAAACACCCTTCATCAATGCAATTTCCTACCACCTATGTCCCCAATTTTCTTCCTCCCCTTCCCCTTTGCCATCTCCCCTTCCTGCCTCTGAGAGGGCAGACATTTTTCTTCTCTATTCCTCCCTCCTCTTTCTCTACCTTCCTCTCACCTTTTTTTCATCCCCCTATCTCTCATACTCTCCCCTCCCCACTTTATTTCCTTTTAGGTTCAATGTTGCTACTGAAGGGGTATCATGCATATTACTGAATCTCCTTTGAGCACTCAGTTCTTGTACAGAGTGATCATTTCCAACTATCATTGTCATGATGGTCCCTTCTTACCCTAATTGCACCACACACACACACACACACACACACACACACGCATGCACACACGCATACACATACCACCACACAACACCACACTACACCACACCACACACGATTTGTGGAAAGCTTCCTACTATGGACTTGTCCTTCTGGCCCTCATCTCTATTGTCTTTGAACTTAATACATACTATTTTTATAATATCCTTTTAACTTTAGTTTTAATATCTTTAGGGGGTTTTTTCTTGGTAAATCACTTTCCTGAAGATCTGTAGTTGTTTTGGTATAGTGTTTCACGTGAGCCAAATTAAGATTTTTGAAATTAAGAATAAAAGGGATGCTTTTTTTATAGACTTGGAAAGGAGAAAGTTGTTAATAATAATAATTGTATAAGAAATAAAGCCGGAGTGGTGGCGCAGGGCATAAGGCATCTGCCTTGCACTCACTACTAGCCTAGGGTGGACCAGGGTTCAAACCCCAGCGTCTCATATGGTCCCCCAAGCCAGGAGCAATTTCTGCGATCATAGCCAGGAGTAACCCCTGAGCATCACCTATTGTGCCCCCCCCCCCCAAAAAAGAAAGAAAGCCTCAATTTGGTATATATATAATTCATTCAAATTTAATGGCTTAGGAAAAGGAAAAGAACCAGAATATATATTAAAATGATTAGCCTGGTCGGACCCTTTCCCCAGGGACCCCGGCGGGCCGGCTGGAGGAGTGAGTGAGGGAATTTCTGTCTCTTTGCGCCGGTGTTTGGGTCGGACCCTTTGGCGGGCCGGATGGAGGAGTGAGTGAGGGAATTTCTGTCTCTTTGCGCCGGTGTCTGGGTCGGACCCTTTCCCCAGGGACCCCGGCGGGCCGGCTGGAGGAGTGAGTGAGGGAACTTCTGTCTCTTAGCGCCGGTGTCTGGGTCGGACCCTTTCCCCAGGGACCCCGGCGGGACGGCTGGAGGAGTGAGTGAGGGAATTTCTGTCTCTTTGCGCCGGTGTCTGGGTCGGACCCTTTCCCCAGGGACCCCGGCTGGCCGGCTGGAGGAGTGAGTGAGGGAATTTCTGTCTCTTTGCGCCGGTGTCTGGGTCGGACCCTTTCCCCAGGGACCCCGGCGGGCCGGCTGGAGGAGTGAGTGAGGGAATTTCTGTCTCTTTGCGCGCGGCATTTGGGATGGACCCTTCCCCAAGGAACCCCTGCGTGCCAGCCAGAGAGGGTTGAGTGACTCCCTTCCCCAGGTGGGTGACTAGAAAGTCAAGTTGAGCGACCCGAACAGACGGGAGAGATAGGGCCAGCCATCTGGACTCGCAGGGGAACTAGAGCAGTCCACCTCCCTGGACCCTGGAGTGGACCAGGGACTCCCCAAGGGTGAGGACAGAGCCTGAAGGGTTGAACTGAGGGAACCCTTCAAGAGAGGCGTGGAGGGGGCGGAGCTCCATTGACTCCCGGAGAAAGGAGGGGGGACTGAGAGCTAGGCTCAACAGCGCCAGTAACCATTGTGGCCAGGAGTGGAACTGCACCGCTGACAGAAATAAGGAGCAGAAAGGGACAAGACCCACAGCAGGAAGGCTGCACTCTAGGTAGCAAAGGGGAGGAAAAAGGGCTAGGCCCAACAAACTCACCCAACAGGCCCCTCTAGAAACACCTTCAGGAAGGGGACCAAAGCAGGCCAAAATTAGAAGCCACAGCACTCCAAAATACACCATTAAATACAAAGAACAATGCGTAAAGCAAGGAAATCGCTAATAACTGGAGACACCATGACAAACCCTATCAAATTTCCAAGTCCACCAAAGCGCACAGATCCACGGGAAGAAGACCTAAAAGCAGTCATGAGGAAGGAAATGCAAGAATTACTAAAAGAATTAAAAGAAACCCTAACAACCGAATATAAAAAATCCATGGACGAACGAATCAGCCAAATTAAAGAAGAAATGTCAAAGAACATGAGAGAGTCCATACAAAAAGAAGTGAAGGAATTAAAAGACAAGGTAACAAGCCTTACGAGCAGAAACACAGAGTTGGAGAAGCACATAGAAGAACTCGAAGGAAAACTGCAATCAAAAAATGATCAAGAAACCAACAAAGAAATAAAAGGAAAAGCACTGGAAGGAAAAATCCAATATCTAATCAACAAGGACAAAAGAAACAATCTAAGAATTGTGGGTATACCAGAAGGGGAGGAAATAGGGAAGGGGGTAGAACAGGTAGTCGGGGAGATAATAACAGAGAACTTTCCCACCCTCTGGAAAGACAATTCAGGACAAATCCAAGAAGTCAAGAGAGTCCCTAATAAAGTAGACCCCAATAAACCCACACCAAGACACATAATAATCCAAATGGCAAAAAACAAAGAGAAAGAGGAACTCCTGAAAGCAATAAGGGAGAAAAAAAAACCTCAAGTACAAAGGAAAGGACATAAGAATCAAACCAGATCTCCCATTTGAAATAATTCAAGCAAGAAGACAGTGGAATGACATATTTAAACGACTGAATGAAAGAAATTTCCAACCCAGGGTCCAATACCCAGCAAAACTATCATTCATATGGGAGGGCAGACTAAAAACATTCTCAAACATGAATGAACTTGAACTATTTGTGCAAACTAAGCCGATCCTAAGCGACTTACTCAGAGAAGAATTACACAATCCAAACCCCCGATTGTAACAACAATCACTCCACACAATACAACTGCACAACAGTCCTCTCTATCAATAATTTCCCTAAATGTAAACGGACTAAACTCTCCAATTAAAAGACACATAGTAGAGAACTGGGTTAGGAAAAATAAACCGGACTTCTGCTGTCTGCAAGAAACACACCTACAGCTACAGGATAAGCACAGGCTTAGAATAAAAGGATGGAAAGTAATTATTCAGGCCAATGGAAAACAAAAAAGAGCAGGGACAGCCATTCTTATATCAGACCAAATTGTATTCAACCTCAAGAAAGTGATCAGAGACAAAGAGGGTCACTACTTACTGGTCAGGGGAACATTAGATCAAGAAACACTAACCCTGGTCAATATCTATGCACCTAATGTAGAGTCACCAAAATATGTGAGGCAACTACTGGCAAACCTGGAGAAACACATGAAGGGAATTGTGATAATAGTAGGGGACCTCAATACTCCACTATCACCACTGGACAGATCCTCCAAGCAGAAAAATAGCAAAGAAATAAGAGCTCTAAATGAAAAATTAGAAGATTTAGGGCTAACAGACTTATATAGAGCCCTCCATCCCCAGAAAGCAGAATACACATTCTTCTCAAACCCACATGGAACCTTCTCCAGAATAGACCATGTCTTAGGATACAAAGCCAACCTATGTAAGATCACAAAGGTAAGGATAATTAGAAGTACCATTTCAGATCACTATGCAACAGAGCTTAAAATTGATGTCAAGAAGAAGCAATGGAGGAAAACTAATACCTGGAGACTAAACAACATGCTGCTTAACAACAGCTGGATCAAAGAACAACTCAAGGAAGAAATAAAAAGATTCCTTGAGACAAATGACAATGAAGAGACAACATGTCAAAATCTATGGGACACAGCAAAAGCAGTAATTAGGGGGAAACTCATAGCAATACAGGCCTATGTCAAGAAACAGGAAAACAACAAAACCAACAGTTTAAAAGATCACCTCAAAGAATTGGAACAACAGCAACAGAGAAATCCAACCACAAACAGAAGGCAAGAAATAATAAAAACCAGAGCAGAAATAAACAATATCGAAACTAAGAAAACAATACAAAAAATCAATGAGACCAGGAGTTGGTTTTTCGAAAAAATAAACAAGATAGACAAACCATTGGCGAGACTCACCAAAAAAAAGAGGGAAAACACCCAAATCACTAGGATCACAAATGAAAGGGGAGAGATTACAACAGAACCCCAAGAAATACAACATATCATGAGATCATATTATGAACAACTATACTCAAGTAGGCTAGAGAACCCAGTAGAAATCGACAGATTCTTGGACAAACACCCTCCTCCAAGACTGGAAAAGGAAGATCTAGAAAGTCTAAACAGACCAATCACTTCAGAGGAAATTGAAGAGGTAATTAAAAAACTCCCTAAGAACAAATGCCCAGGCCCAGATGGATTTACAGGTGAATTCTATCAAACATTTAAAGAAGACCTATTACCACTGTTCCAAAGGCTTTTCCAAACCATAGAAAAAACAGGAATCCTCCCCAACTCCTTTTATGAGGCTAATATCACACTCATTCCCAAAGAAGGCAAAGACACCACCAAAAAAGAAAACTACAGACCAATCTCACTAATGAACATAGATGCAAAGATACTCAACAAAATCCTAGCAAACCGAATCCAACACTTCATCAAAAAGATCATATATCACGACCAAGTGGGTTTCATACCAGGAATGCAAGGTTGGTTCAACATACGCAAATCAATAAACATGATACATCACATCAACAACATGAAAGACAAAAACCACATGATCATATCAATTGATGCCGAGAAGGCATTTGACAAAATCCAACATCCTTTCATGTTAAAGACACTCAGCAAAATAGGGTTAGAAGGAACCTTCCTCAAGATAGTTACAGCTATATATGAAAAGCCTACAGCCAACATTATACTTAATGGCGAGAAACTAGAAGCATTCCCACTAAGGTCAGGAACTAGGCAAGGCTGTCCACTCTCTCCACTCTTATTCAATATAACCTTAGAAGTGCTAGCAATAGCAATCCGACAAGAGAAGGGAATCAAAGGAATTCAAGTAGGGAAAGATGAACACAAGCTAGCTCTATTTGCCAACGATATGATGATATACATCAAAAACCCTAAAGAGTCCACAGTAAAACTCCTAGAAACAATCAACCAATACAGCAAAGTGGCTGGATACAAAGTCAATACACAAAAGACAGTAGCGTTTCTATATACAAACAATGAAGTTGAGGAGAGAGAGATTAAAAATACAATCCCATTTAAGATAGTATCAAAAAATATCCAGTATCTAGGAATAAACCTTACAAGAGAAGTGAAAGACCTTTACCAGGGAAACTTCAAAACACTTCAGAAAGAAATTGAAGAAGATCTAAAGAAATGGAAGAACATCCCATGCTCATGGATAGGTAGAATTAACATAGTCAAAATGACTATCTTACCCAAACTTCTATATAGATTTAATGCAATCCCTATCCAAATTCAGACACAATTCTTTAAAGAAATAGAACAATCAATCACAAAATTCATCTGGAACCACAAAAGATCCAGGATAGCGAAACACATACTGAAAAACAAGAAGCTGGGAGGCATCTCCTTACCTAATTTGAAACTATACTATAAAGCCATAGTAATTAAAACAGCATGGTACTGGAACAGAGACAGGAGCTCAGACCAGTGGATCAGAACAGAATTCCCAAACATAAACCCCCAGATATACAGCCAACTAATATTTGATAAAAGAGGCAAGAATCTGAAATGGAACAAAGAAAGCCTATTCAACAAATGGTGTTGGTACAACTGGAAAACCACATGTACGAAAGTGAAAATTGACCCATACCTCACTCCTTATACAAAAGTCAACTCAAAATGGATCAAAGACCTTGAAATCAGACCTGAATCTATAAAGTTTATCGAGAATAAAATAGGCAGAACACTCGAAGACCTATATATCAAAAAGGTCTTTGAGAATGGAGCACCAATGGCAAGAACGTTAGCATCAAATATAAACAAATGGGACTACATCAAACTAAAAAGCTTCTGCATGGCAAAAGAAACCCTACTTAATGCAAGAAGACAGCTAACAGAATGGGAAAAAATCTTTTCACTTGACATATCAGATAAAGGGCTGATATCTAGAACATACAAAACACTCAGAAAGCTGAGCCCCTCAAAACCAAATAAAGCCATAGAAAAATGGGGAGATGAAATGAATAGACACTTCTCTGAGGAAGACAGAAGGATGGCCAACAAACACATGAAAACATGCTCACCTTCACTCATCATCAGGGAGATCCAAATCAAGACAACAATGAGATACCACCTTACACCAGTGAGGTTGGCTCACATCAAAAATAATGGAAACAACTTTTGTTGGCGAGGATGCGGTATGAAAGGAACTCTCATCCACTGCTGGTGGGAATGCCCCCTAGTCCAACATCTATGGAGAAAAGTCTGGAGAGTGCTCAAAGAACTCAGAATTGATCTGCCATTTGACCCAGCAATTGCTCTACTAGGCATATACCCACAAGATGGAAGGACATTCATTCCAAAATATATATGCACCCCACTATTTATTGTAGCACTCAGTATAATAGCCAAATCTTGGAACCAACCTCGATGTCCAACAACAGATGAATGGATCATTAAGATGTGGTACATATACACAATGGAATATTACATGGCAGTCAGAAACGATACAATCACAGACTTTGCAGCAACATGGATGGACCTAGATCATGTTATGTTAAACGAAGTAAGTCAGAAGACAAAAGATAAACACAGAATGGTAGCACTATTCTGAAACACCTAGAACACATAGTTTATACACAACTAAATCCTATCAAATAACAGGGTAGAAACTCCGAACACTGTAATAGTCAGCATAGACGTGGGAGCAGTGTCCAAAATACATGAAAAAGGAACAACGCAAACTCTTGACTACACATTATACCACAAAGAAAACAGCAACAACAGAAACGGCAGCATAGAGAGAACAGGTATGTAATCAGACTTCTACAACAAAGGTCCACAATAATCCCTGAGAGTTCATATACAGGAACACAAGTATAGAACACCAAGGGAAATCACGGACTACAATGGCAACATACCATAACACTACCTTTTAATGCCTTTATCTTACTATACTTTAAATAACCTCTCAGCTTTTCTGCCCACAGGTGCCCTTGGATACAAAGGGCGGACAAACTAAGGTGGCAACTCGGGATACCACACGGGATACCATAACTTGCTTGCACTACGAGATGGCCACAAGAAAACTCTTTAACATACACTTTATCTTTAGGTAATACCTTCATTTAGGAATTGAAGCACGTGACCAGTCAGACCACTGAAGCAGTACCTGAGACGTACAGACTTAAACTACAGGCTCTATTCTTCGAACACATTCAATCAAACCAGCATTCCCTTGCTATTCTCTCCCCTCTCCTCACTACTTTTTTTTTTCTTTTTCTTCTTCTATTCTGCTCATTACTTTTCTCCCTTTCTCCCCCCCTTTTCTCTCTAAGGTATTTTCTCTTTTCTCTCCCTTCAAACCCTTCCCATACACCTTCCCCTTTCCCCCTCCGGAAATCCAACTATCCCCTCACCCCTCAATCCCATCCAGATCTCCCACCATATTAAAACTCCTCTCCCCCAGTCCTTATTCTATTAGGCATCAAGATCGACCTCCTACCCAATGAACCAGTACCCAGCACCCAGGCGAGAGGACACCCAGATAAAACCACACCTCGTCTCCTGAAAGAAAAGACAGCCAACTCCCCTATGGACTCATGCTGCGAGGCCCTCCCGACCAACTCCCCCTAACGCGAACTGCTCCTTGAAACCGGGCCTAGATCCAAAAGTATCCCCAATGCAAGAACTCTTCCAAGACCCCCCTGCCGCAAATATTTACCAATCTGAAGAAGGTCAGGGGGTGGGTTAGGAAGACGCCTGGGAACCCACACACCACAAGAAAAACCCAAAAGACAATGGGAAAAACTGTACTTCCAACATAGGCATAAGACCTGTAATACACCACCTCTTTACCTGCCCTCCCCCAAATGTAAGGTAGTCTTTTGCACCACTTTGGTCCCATAAAAATTTCGCTAACTCATTTTATTTCTTTTTTTTTAATTTATTTATTTATCTTTTTTTTTTAAATGTTTGTTCTTCATATATATTTGTGAGCACATACAGTTTCAATCCCCCCCCCCTTTTTTTTTCTTCGTTTTTTGGTAGGTGATCTGTGGCTGTTATCCCATCAGTCCACCCACGAATACACAGACATTATAATGTAGCACCACTTCCCCCTACAAAGGCACACTAAGTAAAGGGGAAATTTTACATTTAAAAAAAAAATAAAAGAGAGCTCTTATCTACTAGAGATAGGAACTCATAGTTATTTAAAATATAGGGATATCTCCTGCCTTGAAAATATGTCATGTGGAATCAAATTAGACCTCAGGTGATTAGATACCATTCATCCAGCCTTGAACCCTGGATCTCCGACATAGAAACGGCACAGCTCTCCACAACAGCTGCAGGAAACAAACTCCATCCAGGACGGCCTTAATACGACGAGACCAACAACAAGGCCCACCTCTAACATGATATCCTGACAACGGGGAAAATGCGATCATTTTGACCTTAGAGCAGATTAGCCTACCTTACCAACTAACGACAAGACAAAACCAGAAGTCTTGGCTCCCTTTGGTAGGACAAAAACCCAAGATCGGGATTTACAGATGACTGGCTGCTTGATTCACGACCAGACTGTATAAATGTTGGGACCAATAAATAAGCCCTAGTTTAGGGTTTGAACTATGACCTGCACAAGAATCATGATCCCCAGCCCCAAAGATCCGGCAGAGACAATTGTAACGGAATGGGGCTTTTGGGAGCACAAAGAAAGATGCTATCCTAGGTGCCACCCTAGGCTCAGTGCAAAGACCAAGATCATCAACCACAGAAGATGGGTTAAAATGACACTGAGGTAACAGAACCTCTAGAACCACAAAGACTGACTTCATCATAAGTCCCACCTCAGGATCTGTACAGATACTGAGACCTCTAAACACAGAGCAGAAGTCTTCCACACACCAAAGGAAAAAAAAAGAAAGAAAAAAAAAAAAAAAAAAAAACACCACCGGGAAAGTAAAGGATCCTGAGCAATGTCTAGAGTTGATCCCATGACAGTATGCTCCAAGGACGGAGAAATCCCATATCTCTTAGGCCAAGTGAATTCTTTTTCGAATGACCTCAATATTTACTGTGCCAGTGCAGGAGGGAAAAAAACAAAAATACAAAAAGCACAAAACCTTGGTTATTTTTTTGATATAAATATATATAGTACCTTCATTTATTATTGTTATTATTATTTTTGATTTACCAATCTATTTTGGTCGATTTCTCTGTTTGGGTGTGATTATTGAAAGTGTAGTCCCCAATTATACTTATTTTTTTTATTTTTATTTTTTTTTATTTTTTTTTCTCTTCCTTTCTTCTCTTTCGTTATGTGCTATGCCATGTTTCTTAATTCAAGACCATGGCGTGATTTTTGTTTGTCTGTTTTTGTTTTATTTTTTTTCTACTTGTTTGTTTGTTTGTTTTGTCTGCTCTGGGTGGTGCTTATCGAAATAGCTGGAGCCCTCACTGGATATTTGACACTTCTTTTGGTACTAGTGGAGTGTTTCACCTACTTTTTCTCCATCTCCCAGAGTGATGATGAGAGCCTTTAGAAGGACTCCGCCCATTTTCGGGGTATTAGACTCTTACCCCAGTTTATTGCTTTTTTCTCCTTCAAACAAAACCACGCAACTTGAACTAGCTAGTCCTGACTCCAGATAGAGGGGGAAATAAGGGAGGCATCAGGACCAAACAGGTGCAAGACTACTAAGTAGTGGGTTAGATACAGAGGGGACCACATATTCTAGCCGCCCTGGGGTGAGGGAAAAGGAAAAGGGAGGTAGGATAGAAACGGAGGCGTAGGGATGACAATTTGGCGATGGGAATCCCCCCTGATTTTATGTAAATATGTACCTAAAATATTATTGTCAACAATATGTAAGCCATTATGATCAAAATAAAAATTTATATTAAAAAAAAATGATTAGCCTGAGTGAGTCATTCCTTCTCTTATAGACCAGTGACTAGAATCTCTAAGGAGGATCGTGTGGCCAATGAGACAATTTTGACATACTGGATGATATATATCTCTAGAGCAAAGTTGAAAATTTATTGGGCAAAGAATATGACCGTTGATCACTTGTCCCTGACATGTCTTTTGTTCAGAGCCACAGATCTTTATAGTTGCGGTGTGGCTATATTTCTTATTTATGAATTCTAGAAATGGGGCACTTTACAACTAGGTAACAATAGATGTTAAAGAGCAGAAAAGTAAAGCTTGATGATAAAAACCAAAAGTGTCCACAAATAGTGAAACAAACTTTTAAGGAAAATATCTAAAATTTTAGGATTGGAGCAAGAGTACAGTGGGCAGAGAGCTTGTCTTGCGTGCAACTTACCCAGATTCTATCCCTTGCACAACACATAATCCTCCACCCCCTGCCAAAAGTGATCCTCATATAGAGAAACAGGAGTAGACCCTGAATACTGCAAGATTTGACTCCTAAACCAAAAGTAAATACATTTCTTTTTTTTTCAAAATTTACTTACTTTTAATTTTCTTTTCTCATTTTATACCCCAAAATAAATAAATAAATATAAATAAATAAATAAATTTCTAAGGATATTGTTCACACAAGTGAAAATGAATTAAGATCCAGTGAGTACATGAGTGAATAAAATGATTGAGAAATAGGTAAATTCCAAAAAAAAAAAAAGAGAGAGAGAGAGAGAGAGAGAGAGAGAGAGAGAGAGAGAAAAGGCCCAGAGAGATAGCACAGCGATGTTTGCCTTGCAAACAGCCGATCCAGGACCAAAGGTGGTTGGTTCGAATCCCGGTGTCCCATATGGTCCCCCGTGCCTGCCAGGAGCTATTTCTGAGCAGACAGCCAGGAGTAAAACCCCTGAGCACTGCCGGGTGTGACCCAAAAACCAAAAACCAAAAAAAAGAAATAGGTCAATTAACTATGACTTAGTCTGGAAAATAGAGCAGACTTTTAACACAGAAAATTGTTTGGGGCCGGGCGGTGGCGCTGGAGGTAAGGTGCCTGCCTTGCCTGCGCTAGCCTAGGACGGACCACGGTTCGATCCCCCGGCGTCCCATATGGTCCCCCAAGAAGCCAGGAGCAACTTCTGAGCGCATAGCCAGGAGTAACCCCTGAGCGTCACAGGGTGTGGCCCAAAAACCAAAAAAAAAAAAAAAAAAAAAAGAGGGGGCCGGGTAGGTGGCGCTGGAGGTAAGGTGTCTGCCTTGCAAGCACTAGCCAAGGAAGGACCGCGGTTCGATCCCCCGGCGTCCCATATGGTTCCCCCAAGCCAGGGGCGATTTCTGAGCACATAGCCAGGAGTAACCCCTGAGCGTCAAACGGGTGTGGCCCCCCCCAAAAAAAAAAAAGAAAATTGTTTGCTTTTTTGTATGGGGGCCATGCCTGCTGATGCTCAGGGCTTACTCCTGGCTTTGAGCTCAGGAATCTTGCATGGTATGGCTCAGAAGACCATCTGGGGTTCAACAAACCCTGGTAGGTCAAGTGCAAGACAAGTATCCTGTTCACTGTACTATATGTCCAGTTGTTTCTTTTTCTTTCTTTCTTTTCTTTTTTTTTTTTTTTTTTTGCATTTTGGGTCAAACCTGGCAGCACTCAGGGGTTATTTCTGGTCCCATGCTCAGAAATCATACCTGGCAGGCTCAGGGGACCATATGGGATGCCAGGATTCGAACCATCGTCCTTCTGCATGCAAGGTAAATGCCTTACCTCTATGCTATCTCTCAGGCCCTTGATTCATTATTTTTAACTACACATTCTTCTATCTTATAAAGGAATCATCTCCTGAACTAAAATTATCTGGGACATAAAAGTTGAATATAAATTAATTCTTACACTTTTCCTCATTTTTATAAACTTGAATGAGGGTCACAAAAGAAAACCTTAGTTAATTGAGGAATTTGATTAAACTGGATTAATTAATTCATTTATAAAATTCTTGGGATATTTTGCTTTAAAGAAAAATAAATCTAATTAATAATAACATCATGTCTAATAAGTCGATATTCTTTCAAGAGAGTGATTAAAGCAAAATTTCTTTTTCCAGGAGACTCATGATCAATTTATTAAAAAAAAAAAAAAACTTTAAAGCTGTTTTTCTATGCCCAATTGAATTCCTTGAGTTTGTAGGATGTTTTAAAATTTTATTTCCACTGTTGAACAAGCCTACATTAAAAAGTTTAGAAAAATAAAGTCTAACGTTTGTACTAAGAAAATGTATCCATCAACACATTTTTGAAGTTCTGTTTAAAAAATGTTTGCTTCTGGGAACTTTCTGGCATTTCCCCATTAGATTATTTGTACTCTGAGCATGTCCATCAATTTTTAATGGGATTAACATAAATTTTTAGTAATGAACACATACAAAATCTATAAGCAAAAAATCTCATGTCTATTTAGTGACTGAATTATCACAAAGAATAATAAATAAATATACCATTGAATTTATGTAAACATATCAGTGTTTTAACAAATCATGGTAACTGTTTCAGTTAAGACTTGTCAACCATTTCTTGGTTGATTCATTAATGTCATAAAGAAATTTTTCCCTGTGGGAAGACTTAACATGAGAAAAATTGGCACAGCTGTACTAGTTCAATCATGATGTCAAAAATTTATTATGTGAGGACTAGGATTAGTTAAATTGTAGTTGCATTCACTATCTGGATTCATTCAGCATATCACTTATGTATCACTTTAAAATTCCATCAGTAATTAATCTAAGCAATGTGATTTTGATCAAATAAAAATTGAATTATAGAGTAAAAAATGGCTGACAGTGGGGACTGCCAGGTGAAGTGCTGATTGACTCACTTGTGGAGTCCCAGCCTGGCTGTGCTTCTTCTGAGGAAACTGAGGACCTGAAGGGAGCCCTGCCCTGTGCTTCTCTGTCTTTTCTGAATCCTTGGAGCTCTCCTCAGAGCCCTGGGAAGCGAACCCCCAAAAACTGCATTCTGAAGCTACCCAGCGAGCTGGTGAGTAAGAGGTGGCTGACCTTGGGGACTGCCAGGTGAAGTGCTGATTGACTCACTTGCGGAGTCCCGCCTGGCTGTGCTTCTTCTGAGGAGGCTGAGGACCTGAAGGGAGCCCCGTCCTGTGCTTCTCTGTCTTTTCTGAATCCTGAGACTCTCCTCAGAGCCCTGGGAAGAGAACCCCCGAAAACTACATTCTGAAGCTACCCAGTGAGTGACTCTCCTCAGAGCCCTGGGAAGTGAACCCCCAAAAAACTGCATTCTGAAGCTACCCAGCGAGCAAGCGAAAAAGAACACCATCGCAACAAGAAGAAAAAAATCACACTAAGAACCGTGCTGGATCACAGAAGCAAGCATTTCTCTCAGGACTGTCTTCTCTGCTGCGTGCTCGGGCCTAAGATTTGATCATTTGTGAGGCTTCATCCACGGAGGACTCCCCTCCCTTAGAGGCAAGTCGGCCCACCCAGAAAGGGCGGAGCCAGAGGAGAGTGGTGCCTGCATCATATGGCCAATGAATTCCACCACAACACGTAAAAAAAAACCCACAATACAAGTGTGACAATGGGGAAACAACGCAGGCCAGCATCAGACATAGAGAATGAAGATGACAATTCTGAGGACCAGATAATGACCAACCAACTAATCAACCTCTCAGATAAGGACTTTAGACTAGCAATATGGAAGATGCTCAAAGAACTCAAAGAAACGATAGATCGAGTTGAACAGAACACTAATAAGAACCAAGAAAATGTGAAGACAGAAAACACAAAACTCCAAACTGAAATAACATGTCAACTAACAGGTCTGAAAAAGTCAGTAAACGAAGTGAATGACAAAATGGATAAGCTCTGGGACAGGGTATCAGAAGCTGAGAATAGACTTGGTGCTGTGGAAGATGAGATCCATAAAAATTCCATACAGCAGGAGAGATTGGACAAAAAACTTAAAGCAAATGAACAGACAATGGAAAAATTAGTCAAAGAATGGGAACAGATGAAGATAGAAGTCTATGATAAGATCAACAGAAACAACTTAAGAATCATTGGAGTCCCAGAGACCCAGGAAGAAAATTTCCAGGAAGAATCAATGGTCAAGAACATCATTAAAGAGACACTTCCAGAGCTAAAGAATATATGTGATCAAATCCTGCATGCTCGAAGAGTACCAACCAAAAGAGACCCCAGAAAAACCACCCCAAGACACATCCTAGTCACAATGACAAATCCCACAGATAGAGGCAGAATTCTGAAAACAGCAAGATCAAAAGGGGAAATTACATTCAAGCAAGCATCCTTGAGATTTACAGCAGACCTGTCACCAGAAACACTCAATGCCAGAAAGCAGTGGTGGGACATTGTGACAAGACTGAATGAAATGAATGCGTCACCTAGAATACTGTACCCAGCAAAACTCACTTACTGGTTTGACGGAAGAATGCATGGTTTCATAGACAAAAAACAGCTCAGAAACTTTACAGACACAAAACCAGTCTTAAGAGAAAAACTGAAAGACCTAATTTAAGACAAGACTAACCAAAAGACACACAAATTTTGATATAAAGATGGCATTAAATCCCAGGACAATTCTTTCTCTCAACGTCAGTGGACTAAATGCACCAGTCAAGAGACACAGAGTGGCTAAATGGATCAAAAAACTCAATCCAACCTTTTGCTGCCTAAAAGAAATGCACCTGAATAGCCAGAACAAACATAGACTCAAAATAAAAGGCTGGAGAAAAATTATCCAAGCAAACAACACCCATAAAAAAGCTGGAGTGGCCATACTAATATCAGATAATGCAAACTTTATACTCAGGAAAGTTGTAAGGGACAAAGATGGACATTTTATATTAATCAAGGGGTATGTAGAGCAGGAAGAAATAACTCTCCTAAACTTATATGCACCAAATGAGGGGCCAGCAAAATATTTAATACAACTGTTGACAAATCTGAAAAATAATATCAGTAACAACACAATAAATGTGGGGGACCTTAACATGGCTTTGTCAACTCTGGATAGGTCAACCAGACTGAAACCCAACAAGAATATACTAGACCTGAGGAGAGAAATGGAAGAAAGAGGCCTAGTGGATATATATAGGACAATCCATCCCCAGAAACCTGGGTACACATTCTTCTCCAATGTACATGGGACATTCTCCAGGATAGACTACATGCTGGCACATAAAACATACCTCCATAAGATCAAGAGGATAGAAATTTTGCAGACTACCTTCACTGACCACAAGGCTCTGAAATTATTTGTGAATTCCAAAGGGACTCAGAAAAAAATTTTTAACACCTGGAAGTTAAACAGCCTCATACTAAATAAACAGTGGGTCTGAGATGAAATCAAGGAGGAAATCAAAAGGTTCCTGGAAACAAATGACAATAAGGACACAAACTATCAGAACCTATGGGACACAGCAAAAGCAGTACTGAGAGGAAAATTTATAGCTTTGCAAGCGCACATCAGGAAGGAAGAAGGAGCTTACCTGAGTAGCTTAATGACACAGCTAATAGAACTAGAAAGTGCTCAACAAAAGGACCCAAGAATAGGGAGTCAGAAGGAAATAACAAAGCTGAGAGCAGAAATCAATGAAGTGGAAACCCAAAAAACAATCCGAAAGATCAACGAAATCAGAATTTGGTTCTTTGAAAAAATAAACAAGATTGATAGACCACTGGCAAACCTAACAAAGAAAGAGAGAGAGAGAAACTTGATAACTCGTATTAGGAATGAAAAAGGAGAGATCACTACTGATATGACAGAGATTCAAAGGGTAATCAGAAACTACTTTGAGAAACTCTACGCCACTAAAAATGAGAACCTGGAAGAAAAGGATAAATTCTTGGACTCATAATCTTCCACGGTTGAAGGAATAGGATGTAGCATATCTAAACCCCCCCTCACCATTGATGAAATTAAAAAGGTAATCAAATGTCTGCCGAAAAACAAAAGCCCAGGCCCAGATGGATTCTTTCAAACCAGTATCGCTGATGAATGCAGATGCAAATATCCTCAACAAAATCCTGGCAAATAGGATTCAATGCCTCATTAAGAAGATCATCCACTACGATCAAGTAGGTTTCATCCCAGGAATGCAAGGATGGTTTAACATCCATAAATCTATCAACATAATACACAACATCAATAACAAGAAAAATAAAAACCACATGATCATATCAATAGATGCAGAGAAAGCATTTGATAAGGTCCAACACCCATTCTTGAACAAAACTCTCAGCAAGATGGGAATAGAAGGAACCTTTCTCATTATACTTAAGGCCATCTACCACAAGCCAGTGGCAAATATTATTCTCAATGGAGGAAAACTGAAAGCCTTCCCTCTAAATTCTGGCACAAGACAAGGCTGTCCTCTCTCACCACTCCTATTCAACATAGCACTGGAAGTACTTGCTATAGCGATTAGGCAAGAAAAAGATATCAAGGGAATCCAGATAGGAAAGGAAGAAGTCGAGCTCTCACTGTTTGCAGATGACATGATACTCTACTTAGAAAACCCTAAAGACTACCAAAAAGCTTCTAGAAACAATAGACTCATATAGCAAGGTGGCAGGCTACAAAATTAACACACAAAAATCAATGGCCTTTTTATACACCAATAGTAATAAGGAAGAAATGGACATTAAGAAAACAACCCCATTCACAATAGTGCCACACAAACACAAATATCTTGGAATCAACTTGACTAAAAATGTGAAGGACCTATACAAAGAAACCTATAAAACTCTGCTCCAAGAAATAAGAGAGGACACGTGGAAATAGAAACGCATACCCTGCTCATGGATTGGCAGGATGAACATCATCAAAATGTCAATACTCCCCAAGGCATTATACAGATTTAATGCTATTCCTCTAAAGATACCCATGACATTCTTCAAAGAAGTGGATCAGGCACTTTTGAAATTCGTTTGGAACAATAAACGCCCTAGAATAGCTAAAGCAATCATTGGGAAAAAGAATATGGGAGGAATTACTTTCCCCAACTTTAAACTTTACTACAAAGCAATAGTTATCAAAACAGCATGGTATTGAAATAAGAACAGGCCCTCAGATCAGTGGAATAGGCTTGAATATTCAGAAAATGTTCCCCAGACATACAATCACCTAATTTTTGATAAAGGAGCAGGAAATCCTAAATGGAGCATGGAAAGCCTCTTCAACAAGTGGTGTTGGCACAACTGGATAGCCACTTGCAAAAAATTGAATTTAGATCCCCAGCTAACATCATGTACAAAGGTAAAATCCAAATGGATTAAAGACCTTGATATCAGACCCAAAACCATAAGATATATTGAAAAACACATAGGCAAAACACTCCAGGACATTGAGACTACAGGCATCTTCAAGGAGGAAACTGCACTCTCCAAGCAAGTGAAAGCAGAGATTAACAGATGGGAATATATTAAACTGAGAAGCTTCTGCACCTCAAAGGAAATAGTGCCCAGGATACAAGAGCCACCCACTGAGTGGGAGAAACTATTCACCCAATACCCATCAGATAAGGGGCTAATCTCCAGAATATACAAGGCACTGACAGAACTTTACAAGAAAAAAAAAAAAAAAACATCTAACCCCATCAAAAAATGGGGAGAAGAAATGAACAGACACTTTGACAAAGAAGAAATACAAATGGCCAGAAGACACATGAAAAAGACACACATGAAAAAATGCTCCACATCACTAATCATCAGGGAGATGCATATCAAAACAACGATGAGATACCACCTCACACCCCAGAGAATGGCACACATCACAAAGAATGAGAATAAACAGTGTTGGCGGGGATGTGGAGAGAAAGGAACTCTTATCCGCTGCTGGTGGGAATGCCGCCTAGTTCAACCTTTATGGAAAGCAATATGGAAATTTCTCCAAAAACTGGAAATCGAGCTCCCATACGATCCAGCTGTACCACTCCTAGGAATATACCCTAGGAACACAAAAATACAATACAAAAACCCCTTCCTTACACCTATATTCATTGCAGCACTATTTACCATAGCAAGACTCTGGAAACAACCAAGATGCCCTTCAACAGACGAATGGCTAAAGAAACGTGGTACATATACACAATGGAATATTATGCAGCTGTCAGGAGAGATGAAGTCATGAAATTTTCCTATACATGGATGTACATGGAATCTATTATGCTGAGTGAAATAAGTCAGAGAGAGAGAGAAAAAAGCAGAATGGTCTCACTCATCTGTGGGTTTTAAGAAAAATGAAAGACATTCTTGCAATAATAATTTTCAGACACAAAAGAGAAAAGAGCTGGAAGTTCCAGCTCACCTCAAAGAGTAATGAGTTTAGTTAGAGACATAACTACATTTTGAACTGTCCTAATAATGAGAATGTATGAGGGAAATGGAGAGCCTGTTTAGAGTACAGGTGGGTCAGAGGGAAACTTGGGACATTGGTGATGGGAATGTTGCACTGGTGATGGGGGGTGTTCTTTACATGACTGAAACCCAAACACAATCATGTATGTAATCAAGGTGTTTAAATAAATAAAAAAGAAAAAAGAAAAAAAATAGGGCAAAAGTAAAAAAAATTGAATTATAATTGCATCCTATATTCTCAGCAATAAGTACTTTGGAAACTAAGTTCAATATGCTGCCAATAAAAGTACAATTAATCCAGAGAATAGCTAGATATAAGTTATGTGCTCATGAATTTAATATTTTCTCTGTAATTAAAATAATTTTTAATTTAAAAATGTCCTATGTTCAGAAATATAACAGAACATTTTAGAAGGAACATAGTTATAATTATCCAGAATTATCTATATTTGTGGAATTGAAGCTCCTATGAATAACTTTAAAATTTGAAAATATGTTATTTCTATCACTTTTCTCATGACAGTCTAAATTTACTTTACTCCTTTTACTTTCATTTTAACCATTCTAAATCAGCTTTAAAAGACACAAATCAGGAGTGAATACATCAGTCTAAAAAGAGGGAAAGAACAAGGAATAATGAGTCAGCTTGAGCCCTTGACCCTCTAGTCTTTATGTGACTGCTTTTTATATTGGTTTCAAAGCAAATATTCTCAATGGAACCTGAATATCATCTAGTTTCACTAGCTACCCACTCTTGGCTTTTTTTCCCCTTTTCCTATTTTTCCATGTGCAGAGAAAATGGCAACAGGGTATGAGAAGGACTGTTTATTGTAGATTCTATTTCAGTCAAGAGTGTGGCATGCTGAATGGGAAGAATGAAATGAATATATCTCCTTCATGGTTACTTTCTGTATCAAAACAGCTGTATTCCACTGGAAATCTGGGAAATATTGTCATGGCTTTTCTACCTTTTAGCTTAGCTGGATGCTGGGTTTCTTGGAGAAAATTTATAGAATGCCTCAGGCAAAATCCAATCTGAAATTCTAACAAAGTTCCAATAGCAAGAGCTAAAAGGCAGAGAGAGAGAGAGAGAGAGAGAGAGAGAGAGAGAGAGAGAGAGAGAGAGAGAGAGAATGTCAAATAGAATGCCCAACAATGAGGTAATGATTGGGAGAATATTTTTTAATGTGTAAGTACTTTATTAAGAACATTAGGGATATCTAACATGGACTGTTGTTTGATACCAGTCTCAGTCCCAAAAGGATCCCCAGAGCAAGAACTCTACCCGAGACCTCTCTGCCACAAATCTTTTCTCAATCTCAAGAAGACCAGGGTGTGTGATGAAAATGGATCCCACACCCCACAAGAAAATCTCAAAAGACAATGGGGATACTTATATTTCCTTCATAAGTTTAAGACCTACATTTTCCCCAAATGTAAGGTAGTCTTCTGCATCACTGTGTTCCCTTAATTACTTTTTTAACTCATTTTTAAAATTCTTTTCTTTTTATATATATGTGAGTATATATATTTTATTTTTGTCTTGTTTCTGTTTTCTTCTCTTTCCACCCCCAAATGCACCAGCAATACAAAGTAGCACCATTTCTTCCTGCAAAGGCATAGTAAAAAAGGGGGAAATTTTAAGTATAGAAACAAAATTTTATCTACTAGGGATAAGAACTCATACTTTTTTACAATACAGGGGTACCTCCCACCTTGAACACATGTCATGTGGACCCAACTTAGACTCCAGGTGATTAGACAGCAACTGTCCAACCTTGAACCCTAGATCCCAACATAGAAACGACACAGTTCTCTACAACAGTTCCAGGAACCAAACTCCTTCTGGGACATTCTTAATATTGCTCTAGCACCAACATGCACCAGTTTTGATATATCTTGACCATGAGGAAATGCTAACAATTTGACCTAAGAGCAGGTTGTCTTACCTCACCACCTAAGAATAAGATAAAATCAGAAGACTTGTCATCCTTTGATCTGTGCAAAAGCCAAGATCGCTATCTATAGAAGACTGACTGACAAACATGACTGGGTAGAAAGTATCCTGGGACCAATAAAAAAGCCCAAGTCTAGGTTTTGGCGTAGATCTGTATGATGACCAAGATTCTAATTTCAGAGGTATGACTGAGACAACTGCAACTGAACAGGTCTTCTGGAAACATAACGAAAGACTCTATCCCAGAATTCATCCTAAGATCAGCACATAAACCAAGACTACCAACTACAGAAGACTGAGTAAAATGACAGTGAAAAAACAGAACTTCTAGAACCGTAAAGAAAGACTTCATCATAGGCTCCATTCTTTGATTTGTGACGATACCAAGATCTCTAGATACAAAGGTTTGATTTTATCACCCATGACGGAGCAACCACAAAAGGACCTAGGGGAGAGTAAATGAACATGCAAGGAGTCTGTAGTTATTCCCATGACAGTATACTTCAAGGGCGGAGAAACCCTGTATCTCTTAGGCCAAGGAAATTCCCTTTCTAATTTCCCCAATATTTACTGTGTCTGTGCAGAAAAAAAAAAAAAAAAAGAAGCAGCACAAAAGAATTTTTTTTGGGTTTGTTATTGTTGTTGATGTTTTCATAATTTTTGTGCTTTGTTTTGTTTTTATCTCAGTACTGTGGTTATTATGTGATGCTTGTCTTTATTGCTGTAGTGTTCATTGGATTTTAATTTGATTTTTCTTTTTGTATTGTTGTGGTGTTTCTCTTTCTTTTACCCTTTCTTCTCTCAAACTGATGTATAGAGCCTCTAGAAGGACTCCGCCCATTTTCGGCTTGTTTGATTTTTTTGCCCCAATTTATTTCTTTTTTTTTCCCGTCAAACAGAACCACATAACTTGAACCATCCTGTTCTGCCTCTCAAACTGAGGGGCAAATAATAGAGGGTGCCAAGACCAAATAGTTGTATGATCACTAAGTAGTAATAAAAATGATCGGACTTAAACACCAAATCCAAAGCCAACGACAACAGAATCCATACCCAATCTACAACACACTAGACACAGAGGGAACTACTTATACTAGCAGCCTGGGGGGTAAGGGGGGAGATATGGAATGCATGCTAGGAACAGGGGTGGAAGGAGGTCAACTTTAATAGTGGGAATCCCCCTGATTCAATGTTGATATGTACCTAAAATATTACTGTGAAAGATATGTAATCCACCTTGGTCAAAATAAAAATTATTATTATATAGGGGCCGGTGAGGTGGCACTAGAGGTAAGATGTCTGCCTTGCAAGTGCTAGGCAAGGAAGGACTGTGGTTGATCCCCCGACGTCCCATATGGTCCCCCCAAGCCAGGGGCAATTTCTGAGCGCTTAGCCAAGAGTAACCCCTGAGCATCAAATGGGTGTGGCCCCCCAAAAAACAAAAAAATATTATTATATAAAAAAAGAACATTAGGAACTGAATGGATGGTGTTCCAAACCTATACTTATACACAGGAACAGGAGAGAAGATATTAACAGGTATAAAGACATATAATAGTTGCTGGCAAGTGCAATTCTAGGTATTACTCAAACCTGAGTTTTAAGTTCTATTCTCCAGAGCTATGGACCCCAAGGGCAAAGTCTAGTCAGTATTCTCATCACCTTAATCAAGTATCTGAGATATCTAGGGACGAAAATGCATTTAGCAAGACTATTTGCTTTTGGCAGACAAGCAGATCAATATTGCTAGCAAGCAATATATATCCCATATATAGAGAAAGCCACATACATATCTCCCAAAGAAGACAATGAATGTTCTCTGCCACACTATGCTAAGCTAGATTGCACAAGATCAGCCCGAGAGAGTATTTATGCTCTGTTACCTGCTGATATTGAGGCCATAACCTTTTCTTAATTCCTTTCTTGCACAGATCACCAGCAATTGCTAACTCCTCTGCAGGCTTTGCATTCTACGAGTTGCTAAATTCTACTGAATACTAAATAATTTTTTTAAAATGAATTCAAAATCATCACCATAGGGCTATATAACCTCAGCCTAGGTTAAGTTATTTTTTATTTTTTAAGGTAAAACAGGTTTTTTATTTAAAACTACAGAAGAAGGAAAGGATAAAGTTAAGAAAGAGAGTAACTAGCTCAAGGGAATGCTCAGTCATCTCCAAAACAGAAAGAGTCCCAGAGTTAAATATGAAAGCACACTTTGCAAGAAGGGATATGAAGGCAACATGTGTTTGAAGCGTACTTTCTTTAGGCTCTCACCAAGGTCTCTATGACTATCACAGTTCAGTGGCTATTCCATACTTCAGGCATAGATATTTCCAGTCACTTAACTTTCAACACAGAGAGAGAATAGAACCTTTGAGAGTACACAACTATCTACTAATCATAGCATCTCTAAGCTAATATGCAGGAACCACAAGAATTTATGAAAGTAATCCCCTGATTGTCATCAGATATGCTGTGTCTAGACTGTGACACAGCCATCTAGACTATCTCTCTGAGATAGTCCCTGAGCATATGTCCTGCTTCCAGTTTTGGCAAGGGCCCTGTCCTACTCTCGAATACAGCATAGCATATCCTCCTTGGCAGCACCTGGAAAAGAATGATGATGGCAATTTAGTGATAACTAATTATGACTGAAACTTCTTGCTCATTATGAAAGGTCTGTTTAACATTGTTACTACAGCCTTTCACAAACATATTTACAATAATCTGTGTTTATTGGAACATAAAGTCAAAGAGGTGACAGGCATACATGACTCCAAATTCCCTAGGTTTTCTTAACTATGGTACAATTATCATTAGGATACAGGACGCATGAAGCCCAAATCACCGCTAGACTTACTCAAGTGTATTGGCCCATCTATTTACAAAAGTAAAACATCAACTACTGTCAATCCCTACTCAGACATAAGGTTTTACATTATAAAGTCCTTTGAAGAGATCTACAATTAACAAAAGAGAGAACTTTACAGAAGCAGTGAAAGAAGACAATTGCCTGAAAGTAATTCAAATACAATAAGAAAATTACTTGACCCAATTGACCACTTGGGCATGGCAAGGATTTTTTTCATCTTTTGGAAACAGACGTTCGGTTTAAAAAGGTTATGAGACAGAGATAGACATATTTGGATAATAAAGGTATGTGTACAAGAATAAAAAACTCTCCTAAATATATACAAGCCCAATGAGGGGCCAGAAAAACACTTAAGACAATTGTTTATATAATTAAAGAAATATATCAATAGTAACACAAAAATAGTGGGAGACTTCAACACTGTCACTCATTGATAAGTGAACTAGGTTAAAACTTTTGAAGGACTGAATGGAAGAAAGTGGCATGGTAGATATATCTAGGGCTCTTGATTCCAAGAAAGCCAGATACACGTTTTTCTCTAATGCAAATAGGACATTCTCCAAGATAGACCACATGCTGGTCCATAAAACAGACCTCCATAAAATTATGAGGGTAGAAACTCTTTTTACTATCTTCTCAGACCAGATGCACCAAAAATATAAATGAATTAGAAACAGACATAGAGAAATAATTTTGGGACCTGGAAATTAAACAGCACACTAGTGAACAACCACTGGTTCAGAGACTAAATCAAAGATGAAATAAAAAAATCCAGGAAAAAATGAGAATGAAGATATGAATTAATAGAATTTGTGGGACATAACAGAAGAAGTATTAAGTGAGAAATATGTAGCACTGCAATCATTCATCAGGAAGGAAGAAAAAACAGACATAAGCAACTTAATGACACAACTTAAGAAATTGGAAAATAATCATCAAAATGAACTGAAAGTAGGCAGGTGGAAGGAAATAATAAAACTTAGTGCAGAAATTAACAAACTGGAAACCAATAAAATATCCCAAATATCAATGAAAGTAAACGTCATTTTAGAAAAATAAACAAGATTTATAAAGCATTATTAAGAAAAAAGGAGAGACAAAATTAATAAACAAAATCAAAATTGAGAGATATCATGAGATATTAAAAAATTTAAAGGATAGTCAGAGATTATTTTGAGAATCGTTATGCCACAGAACAAGAGAATTTGGAAAAATAGATAAATTGTTGGACTTGAATAATATCCCAAGTTTGAACCAAGATGATCTGGAATAACTGAACAGACCTAATATGATTGAGGAAATTAAAATGGTAATAAAAAGACTGTCAAAAAACAAAAGTCCATGCCAAAATGTAAATTTCACCTGTAAATTCTTTCAACCATTTAAGAGGTTCTACTGCCAATACTTTTCAAGCTCTTCAAGAAAATTGAGGAAGCAGAAACACTCCCAAATAATTTAAATAATTTATATGAAACCAACATCACTTTGATACCAAACACAGTAAAAGACACTACAAGAAAAGAGAATTAAAGACCATATTGTTGATCAACACAGATGCAAAATTCCTCAAAATAAAACACTAACAAATAGAATTAAACATTCTCCAAGAACATTACACACTATAGCCAAGTAGGATTTATTCCAGAAATGCAAGGATAACTTAACATAAGCAAATAAATCAATATAACATGCTATAAAAATAAAAGATAACAAAAGATATATGGTCAGATCAATAGATGCTGAAAAGCATGAGGTCCAACATCCATGCATTATAAAATTTTTAAAGATGGGAATTGTAACTTTCCTCAATATTGTCAATGACATTTATCACAAATCCATTTCAAACATTATACTCAATGGCAAAAATAGATAGAAAGATAAATAGATGATAGATAGGTAACGTACATAGGTAGATAGAAAGGTGATAGATGATAGATAATAGATAGATAGATAGATGATAGATAGATAGATAGATAGATAGATAGATAGATAGATAGATAGATAGATAGATAGATAGATAGATAGATAGATATCTTCACACCCATGCTCTTATTTGAACACACATCTTTTTTTTTTTGAACACACATCTTGCTTGCTTGTTTCTATGTATCTTTACTTGCCTGTTCCATTCTGAATAAAACTGTGTTCTTTCTTGGACATACATTTCATCCTATCTCTTCCCTCATATCTTTCTAAATAAGTTTTCATAAAACTACTTTGCTTCACACACATACAAAAAATGCAAAAGAGCATCTTCAGAGAAACATTCTTCTTGTTTCTTTTGGGAAATGAGTGAAAAGAGAAGAAAAATAATAAAATTATTTAACAACTACAACAGCCCAGAAATCAACCAATCAAAATGTTCACCAGCCTATAGGCCTAGAGCAGAGTCCAGTGCTGTGACCAACAGCTATTTTTCTAAATGCCAGGAACAAAAGGGGGTCCATGTCAATATGAGAAGATCACATCCATGTGCCTCAAATAAATAACCTATGAGAAACAATCACCCCAACTGGAGTTCCGGAGATAGTAGAAGAAATAGCTCCCAAGTTTCTTGTTAGCATGCATATAGAAACCCCTATAATCAGCATGGCATCTAGTTACCTCTTTAGACCACAGGACTTAAATTTTTTCTTGATGTTCATCTTATAAAATATATCTGTAGCTTCTATGTAAGTGGAGGAAATGAATAACTGTGTGAGTTTGAGGATATGGTTATAACCACTCTTTTTCATATCATCTCTTAGTGTAACTTTGGAAATTTGTGTATAAACTCTTCTGGTTGGGACCAGAATATTTTTTTCCAAAATCAACCAGCCCATTTATAACTTTCCAATAAAGATATTAAGAGTTATATTCCCTAAAGAAATAAAAAACACATATCTGTGGGCATTATTCTTCACTACTTAGAACAATGATCATGAATAATTTACCATATTCACTAGATGCATTATGCATGACTATAAATGCTTCCAAATGGTTTCATCAATATATCAATAAATCATGTCTGTACTTTGGAAATTCTCCACAGGTATTAATTAGTGAAATTATTTGGCTACAAATAAAAATTCAGAAATTAGCCTTATTTTGAACACAAAATTATTTTTCTAAAGCTTTGAGAGAAGAACTATATTGGCTTATAAATGTCCTTCCAGGTCTAAGTATTTTTATTAAAACAAACACAAACACACAATACACACATGCACATCAATGATGGGAGGGAGAGGAGACTGGTACAGAGACAAAAAAAAATGTTTGTTTCATTAATATTTTTAAATTTGTATAAAAATGATCAATAAACTAGTGGTCATTTATACATTTTTGAAATGTCTGAATTTCTTTATAAGAGATTCATGCATCTTTTATATGTCTCATATTCAAACAATGATTAAAATAAAGTAGAGATTTATATAGAGATGTTGAGTCTGTTTATTTGATTTTAATGATTGATATGTGGAAATAAAGCAGCCAAACTTTAATCTTAATTCTATTTGTTGCTTTGAAATACAATTCTGAGAGGCTGGAGAAATAGCACTGTGGTAGGGCATTTGCCTTACATGCAGCCAACTCGAGACAAACCCGGGTTCAATTCCCAGCATCTCATATGGTCTCCAGAGCCTGCCAGGAGTGATTTCTGAGCGAAGAGCCAGGAATAACCCCTGAGTGCCCCCGGGTATGACCCAATCCCCCCCCCAAAAAAAGAAGAAGAAAAGAAATATAATTCTGAACAAATTATTTTCAGTTTCTTAGTGCGATATTCCCATATGTAAAATGAGCATAATAGTGATCCCTGAAGGAACCGTTAATATTAGATAAAATAATGTTATGGTAAGTAACTAATTCTGGTTCAGAATGCTCATTAAATGTTGCCTTTAAACAATAAGTTTTCTAAATACAAATCTTTATAAAAAGTATATGATACTGATTGTTGTGTATGTAAATATCTTAGGGGATTATTATGTTACTGACCCTACCCTGATCAGTGATTGTGCCCTAGATGGCATACCCATCAGCAATGAATGAGAATTCCTTTTTCCTACATTTCCACCAGCACTAATTTTTCTTGTTTTTTATGATATGACCAGTTCTCTGTGGTGTGAGATGGTACCTCATTGTTAGTTGATTCACTTCTCCCTGTTAGTGATGTGGAACATTATTTCATGTGCCTTTTGGCCATTTATATTTCTTCTTTGAGGAAGTGCCTTTATTTATTCTCCCCACTTTTTCAGGGGTTTAGATGTTTTGTTCTTAAGTTATGTCAGTACCTTGTATATATCTTAGATATTAGCCCCTTATTTGATAGGTATTGGATGAATAGTTTCTACCACTCTGTGGGTGGCCTTTGTATCCTAGTCACTATTTCCTTTGAAGTGTAGAAGCTTCTCAATTTAATATAATCTCATTTGTTTATCTCTGCTTCCACTTGTTTGGACAATGTTGTTTCCTTTAAAGATACTTTTAATCTCAGTGTCATGGGGTGTTTCACTTATGTGTTGTTCTATATACCTTATGGTTCCTGGTCTGATATCAAGGTCTTTACTCCATTTAAATTTGACCTTTTTTGCATGGTATTAGATGGAGGTTTGAGTTCACTTTTTTGCATATGGCTGATCAGTTGTCCCAACACCATTTTTGAAGAGGCTTTCTTTGCTTCATTTTGCATTTCTTGCCCTTTTATCAAAGATTAATGGAAAATAATATGGAGATTCCTCAAAAAACTGAAAATTGAGCTCCCATAATATCCAGCTATACCACTTCTAGGGATATGCTCTGGGAACACAAAAAGACAATACAAAAATGCCTTCTACATGCCTATATTCATTGCAGCATTATTTATAATAGCCAAAATATGAAAACAACCCAGATACCTGACAACAGATGAATGGCTAAAGAAATTGTGGTACATATACATAAAAGAATACTATGCGGTTATCAGGAAAAAATGAAGTCGGAAATTTTTCTATACATGGATGGACATGAAAATTATTGTGCTAAGCAAAATAAATCACTCAGAAATATAGACTATCTTTCTGAGAAAAACAGACAGAATAGTTTCACTCATCTGTGGGATTTAAGAAAAATAAAAGACAGTATAATAATAATACCCAGAGAAAATAGAAATAAGTGGTGGAAGAACCAGCTCATGATATGAAGCTTACCACAAAGAGAATGAGTGCAGTTAGAGAAATAATTGTACTAACAACTATCATATAATACCCAGAGAAAATCGAAGTGCTGAAGGACCAGCTCATGGTCTGAAGCTTACCACAAAGAGAATAAGTGCAGTTAGAAAAATAATTGTACTAACAACTATCATGACAATGGCAGTGGGTAAAAGAATCAGAATACCTGTCTCTAATACAGGCAGGGTTTGGGGGAGGAGGAAGATAGAGGACATTGGTGGTGGGAAGGTTGCACTGGTGAGGGGGGGCATACTTTTTATGACAGAAACCCAACTACAAGCATGTTTGTAACCATGATATTTAAATAAATATCTTATTTTTTTAAGTATATGATGCTCAGAATACTGAAGATATGCTTTTTCCTCTGTGAATAATGAAAGGAAAGCAATATCAGAACATGGGAAATATTTTGACCAAATGCAAAATGTTTAATCTATTTATAACAATTTCATATAACTTTCTCAGTAACTCTAATTTCTACCAATTGTAGAATATTTAAATTTCTCATAATGTGTCATTTTGTGTTATTATTCCAGATTTTTATGTAAGTTTTCTGATAAAAATTTACTTTGTACCAAACTATTGATTGTCTTACAAAGGGTCAGTAGCTTTTCAAGGATCAGTTTTTTGTTTGTTTGTTTGTTTGTTAACTAAAATCTTTATATAAACACTGTGAATACATCAAGGATTAATTTGAATACTCCCTCCTTTCTCTCACCTATTCTTTAGAATTGCTTATTTTCTTCTTTAACTGAAAGTACTGGTAGATTGCTTATAGTTATTTAGCCTGTTTTAAAGTTATTTTGTTCATATATAAATTTCTTTATCTGTTCCATACATATATTGAAAATAAAAATAAGTTGTTATTTTTCAGAATCAAAACACATTATAGGTTTCTCTTTTTCCCAATTGGCACCCCAAAAAGCTGTAGCAAAGGAGAGTGGGTGCTCTTGAAACCAATAAGCTGCAGGATGGTTGGAATCTTCACATGTCTCACAGAATCTTCACTAAAAAGGGAAGTTAAGCAATAGGGAGAAAACATTTTTAAAGATCATGCTGCCTTCCCAGATTGGTGAGGTCACTGTGCTCTCATGTTACAGAAGTTTCAATATAAAATAAGCATTTCAAGATTTTTCCTGTACTAGCCAGTGGAAATCAATAAAATAGCATTTTTAGGGATAACAAACTCAGACCCAGGAAAGGGTGATAATGCAAGGTTCAGCGGGCTAAAATCAGTGACAACAAAAATTGTTTTCTTTTTTTTCTTTCAATGAGACAGGAGAGCAAATGCAGTAAGTTTCAACCTCAGGTATGCATGAGTCATTTTGTTGGCAAATTGAAGGTAAATGCTATATAGGCCTCACCATCTTAATTTGTTTGTGTCTGTTAAGATTATTAAAATCCAGTCAACCAAACAAAAATAAAATTGTCCAAGAGTGGGGTTGGAGTGCTGGCGCAAGCAGTAGGCTGTGTGCTTGCATGCGCTAACCTAGGATAGAGTGTGGTTTGATCTCCCAGCTTCCATATGGTCCCCTGAGCCAGGAGTGATTTCTGAGTGCATAGCCAGGAGTAACCCCTGAGCATCACTAGGTGTGGCCAAAAAGCAAAAAAAAAAAAAAAAAGTTCAAGATATCTTAAAAGTGAAAACCTGAAGAGCACTTACTTGCATGGGAGCTGGGTGAGGAGGTAGGGGATGCTAATGGCTAATCCTATAGTGAAGTCAAGTTTCATTTAATTTGGAAATTTGGCTGGAAATTTATATACAGTTGCCAATAGTGAAGTGATTCTCTGTGTTGTGTGGCTCTCAGTAAGCAGGCTCATTCATTTTTGCCTTCTCTATGAAGAGGCCAAAATGTAATCAGCTGAAAAGCTACTTCCCCAGAGTAAAAAAGAATTATAATGCTGCTTCTAAAGTCTAACATAGGGTCTAAGAGTACAGATGGCTGACCCCAAATCCCAGCACCCATAAATTTCCCAAAATCCCTCCAGAACTTAGCAATGAGGCAGAAATAAGTCCAGAGCTTTTTATTATAACAAGATTCCTAAAGTGGCTTTCTGTTTCAGGCCCCAACTAGTCTATTTGCCTGCTGGTATCTTTTCTCTGAGTGGAAAACTGTGGTTGAAGTTTCCTAAACCTGTTTTACTCTCTTCAACTTTGTGTGGACTATTTCCTGTATCAGTGTCTGCTTCCAGACCTGCTTCCACTACAGAAAATTTGGTTTATGGAGTGAAATCTGGCTACCAGAAGGGCCAGGCAGAAAGGTGGCTCCTTTGTCTGTGAATAAGGGACAGGTCTGCCCCTGCTGTGAGATTGGTGACTGGGAGAGTCTGAGGGGACATGTCGGCTTTATGTATTTCTCTTCTTTTTATCTCCTGCAGCTCTCATGAGAGGGTCAGGAAGGACCCAGCAAAAATTGTCTCCTGCTGGTGCTCAGGCCAAAAGGCTAAGAAAAGGTGAGTGAAAACCAGCTACCAGAGGCACCAGGCAAAGAAGTGACTCCTTTGTGAATGCGGGATGGGTCTGTCCTGCTGTGAGATTGGCAATTGGGAGAAACTGAGGGGAACCTATTGGCTTTGTGTGTTTCTCTTCTCTTCTGCCTCCTGAAAATCTCCTGAGAAGGCCAGGAAGGGCCCAACAAAAACTGTCTCATGGAGGCTCCAGAAGAGCACGGCTACTCAACTTTGCTTTTTCTAACTCTTGAGCCCCACCATAACACGCAGAAAAAAATCACACTACAAACGTGACAATAGGAAAACCTCGCAGGCAAACACCAAACACAGAGAATGAAACTCAGACCTAAAAAATACCAACCATCTGATAAATCTCTCAGATACAGAGTTTAGAATAGATATATGAAGGATAGTCATGGAAATCAAAGAAAGTATAGCTCTAGCTGAATAAAACACAAAGATAGATATCAGAAAACTCAAACTGAAATAACAGATCTGAAATACATGGTAGCATAACTGAAAACCTCAATGGAAAGCCTCTCTAACAGGGTAGCAGCAGCCAAGGACAGAATCAGTGAACTAAAGATGAAATGCAGAACAACTCCATACAGAAGATATTGGAAAAGTACCTTAAGGCAAATGCTCAGACAATGGAAAAGTAATCAAAGAATGTGAACAGATGAAAATAAAAGTCTTTAATAAACTCAACAGAAACAACATAAGAATCATTGGAGTCCCAGAGGCCCAGGAAAAAAATCCTCAGGAAGAATAAACAGTCAAAGACATCATCACGGAGAAACTCGTGAGATAAAGACTGCATGCAATCAAATCCTGAATGCTGAAGAGTACCAGCTAAAAGAGACCCTAAGAAAAACAACCCAAGACACATCCTAGTCACAATGACGAATCCCATTGATAGAGATAGAATATGGAAAGCAGCAAGATCAAAAAGGGAAATTACATTCAAAGGAACATCCTTAAGATTTACAGCAGACATGTCACAAGAAACTCTCAAGGACAGAAGACAATGGTGGAATATTGTGACAAGACTAAATGAAATGGGGGCTTCACCTAGAATACTGCATCCAGCCTGATCACGTTCAGGTTTGAAAGAAAGATATGTTTTCATGGATAAGCAACAGCTCAGAAACTTTACAGATGCAAAACCAGCCTTAAAAGAAAAACTAAAAGGTCTATTTTAAGACAAGACAGACCAACAGACACACCAAACTTATAAACAAAGATGGCATTAAATCCCATGACAATCATCTCCCTCAATGTTAATGGACTAAACACACCAATTAACAGATACCGAGTGGCTAAATGGATAAAAAAAAATATGAATTCAACATTCTGCTGCCTACAAGAAACACACCTGAATAGTCAGAACAAACATAGACTCAAAATCAAAGGCTGAAAGAAAATCATCCAAGCAAACAACACCCTTAAAAAAGCTAGGGTTGCCATATTAATATCATATGACACAAACTTTAGACTTAGAAAAGTTGTAAAGGACAAAAATGGACACTTTGTACTAATCAAGGGTTATGTGCAACAGGAAGAAATCGCACTACTAAATATATATGCACCCAATGAGAGACAAGCAAAATATCTAATACAATTATTGACAAATTTGAAAGAGGACAGCAATAATAACACAATAACTGTGGGAGACCTCAACACAGCCCTGTCAATGTTTGATAGGTCAACCAGACTGAAACCTTACAAAAATATACTAGCCCAGAATATAGAAATGGAAGAAAGAGTTCTAGGAGGTATATATAGGACACTTAATCCCAAGAAAACTGGATACATATTGTTCGCCAATGTACATGGGTCATTCTCCAGGATAAACCACATGCTGGCACATAAAACATACCTCCATAAAATCAAGAGTATAGTAATTTTGCAGGCTACCTTCGCTGACCACAAGGCTCTAAAATTAGATGTGAACTAAAAAAGGGACACAGAAGAAAAACTTTAACACCTGGAAATTAAACAGCCTACTACTGAACCAGTAGGTCCATGATGAAATCAAATTGGAAATTAAAACTTTCCTGGAAACAAAATACAATGAAGACACAAATGATCTGAATCTATGGGACACAACAAAAGCAGTACTGAGAGGAAAATTTATAGCTTTGCAAGCACGCATCAGGAAGGAAGAAGGGACATACTTGAATATCTTCATGACGCAAATTATAGAAGTAGAAAATCAATAAAAGGAACCAAAAATAGGGAGACAGAAATAAATAACAAAGCTTATAGCAGAAATCAATGAAGTGGAAACCCAAAAAACAATCTGAAAGATCAATGAAAGCAGAAGTTCGTTCTTCAAAAAAATAAACAAGATTGATAGAACATTGGCAAAGCTCACAAAGAAAGAGAGAGAAACCTGATAACCCATATTAGAAATGAAAAGGGGGAGATCACTACAGATATTTGAGATTCAAAGAGTAATCAGAGACTACTTTGAGAAACTCTATGCCACCAATATGAGAACCTGGAAGAAATGGATAAATTCTTGGACTCATAACCTTCCACTGTTGAATAAGAAAGATGTAGCATATCTAAACACCCCCATCACCATTGAGGAAATTAAAATGGTAATCAAATGTCTGCCTAAAAACAAAAATCCAGGACCAGATGGATTCACTAATGAATTCTTTCAAACCTTTCAAGAGAAACTACTACCAATCCTGGCCAGGCTTTTTCATAAAATTGAAAAAACGGGTACACTTCCAAATACCTTTTATGAAGCCAGTATCACCTTGAGACCAAAACCATACAGAGATGCTGCCAAAAAGGAAAATTACATACCAATACCCCCTATGAACACAGATGCAAAGATCCTCAACAAAATCCTGGCAAATAGGGTTCAATGCCTCATCAAGAAGATCACTCACTATGATCAAGTGGAATATAAGGGTGGTTTAACATGCATAAATCTATCAACATAATACACAACATCAACAACAAGAAAAATAAAAATCACATGATCATATCAATAGACGCAGAGAAAGCATTTGATAATGTCCAACACCCATTCTTGATCAAAACTCTCAACAAGATGGGAATGAAAGAAACCTTTCTCAATTTAGATAAGACCATCTACCACAAGCCAATGGCAAATATTATTCTCAATAGAGAAAAACCAAAAGCATTTTCTCTAATTTGCTGTACAAGACAAAGCTGTCCTCCTACCACTGCTATTCAATATAGCACTGGAAGTACATGCCATAGTGATTAAGCAAGAAAAATATATCAAGGGAATCCAGATAGGAAAGGAAGAAGTCAAGCTCTCATTGTTTGCAGTTGACATGACTCTCTGCTTAGAAAACTCTAAAGACTACCAAAAAGCTTCTAGAAACAATAGATTCATAAAGCAATATGGCAGACTGTTAACACACAAAAATCAATGGCCTTTTTATATACCAATAATGATAGGAAAGAAATGGACATTTAGAAAACAACCCCAATTTACATTAGAGCCACACAAACTCAAATATATTAGAGTCAACCTAAATAAAGATGTGAAGGACCTATACAAACAAAATTATAAAACCCTGTTCCAAGAAATAAGAGAGGACATGTGTAAATAAAAACACATACCCTACTCATGGATTGGCAGGATTAACATCTTTAAAATGTCAATAGTCCCCAAAGAATAGTACAGATTTAATGTGATCCCTCTAAAGATACCCACTTCAAAGAAGTGGATCAAACACTTCTGAAATTCATTTAGAACAATAAATACCCTCGAATAGCTAAAGCAATCCTTGGGAAAAGGAATATGGGAAGCATTACTTTCCCCAACTTTAAACTGTATTACAAAGCAATAGTATCAAAACAGCATGGTATTGGAATAAAAACAGACCCTCAGATCAGTGGAATAAGCTTGAGTACTCAGAGAATGTTCCCCAAGCATACAACCACCTACTCTTTGATAAAGGAGCAATAAATTCTAAATGGAGCAAGGAAAGCCTCTTCAACAAGTGGTATTGGCACAACTGGTTAGCCACTTGCAAAAAAAGCAAAATTAGACCCCAGCTAACACCATGTGTGAAGGTAATATCCAAATGGATTAAAGACCTTGATATCAGACCTGAAACCATAAGGTATACAGAACAATACATAGGTAAAAACACTCCATGACATTGAGACTAAAGGCATCTTTAAGGAGGAAACATCACTCTCCAACAAGTGGAAGCAGAGATAAAGCAGATATGGGACTATATTAAGCTGGGAAGCTTCTGCACCTCAAAGAAAATAGTGCCCAGGATACAAGAGCCACCCACTGAGTGGGAGAAACTATTCACCCAATACCCATCAGATAAGGGGCTAATATCCAAAATATACAAGGCACTGACAGAAATTTACAAGAAAATAAACAACTAATCCCATCAAAAAATGAGGAGAAGAAATAACAGACACTTTGACAAAGAAGAAATACAAATGGCCAAAAGGCACATGAAAAAAAATACTCCACATCACTAATCATCAGGGAGATGCAAATCAAAACATCTATGAGATACCATCTCATGCCACAGAGATTGGCGCACATCACAAAGAATGAGAACAACCAGTGCAGGTGGGGATGTGGAGAAAAGAAACTCTTTTTCACTGCTTGTGAAAATGCCATCCAGTCCAATCTTTATGGAAAGCATTATGGAGATTCCTCCAAAACCTGGAAATTGAGCTCCCATATGATCCAGCTATACCACTCTTAGGAATATACCCTAGGAACACAAAAATACAATATAAAAATCTCTTTCTCACGCCTATATTCATTGCCATGCTATTTACAATAGCCAAACTCTGGAAACAACCAATATGCCCTTCAACAGATGAATGGCTAAAGAAATGGTGGTACATACACACAATGGAATATTATGCAGCTGTCAGAAGAGATGAAGTCATGATATTTTCCTATACATGGATGTACATGAATCTATTATGCTGAGTGAAAGAAGTCAGAGGGATAGCGATAGTTGCAAAATAGTCTCCCATAGATGTATGGGTTTTAAGAAAAATAAAAGATTATTTGCAATAATTCTCAAAGACAAAGAGAGGAGGGCTGGAAGGTCCAGCTCACAACATGAAGCTCACCACAAAGAGTGGTGAGTGAAAGCCTGTCTGAGTATAGGAGGGGTGTGGTGGGGAGGAGAGAGATTTGGGACATTGGTGATGGGAATGTTGCACTGGTGGGGGGGCACGTGTTCTTTACATGACTGAAACCCAACTATAATCATATTTGTAATCATGGTGTTTAAAAAATGTATGAATTTTTAAAAAATGAAATAAAAACCTAAAAGGTAATATGGCCATTTCAAAGTAAATATATCATTTCTGGTTAAAAAAAATTTTTTCACTCTCATAAAATCAGCAGGATAATTGTTTTTAATAGCTGATGATTTAATTAATAAGATGGTGGCTGTGGCTAGTTATTATTTTAAGATTGAAATTTGTTGAGAACAGACTAAGTATATTCATACAGACAAAATGATAACTATAAAATTAAATAGATAATAGTAATTTTATAATGCATAAATAAATTAAATCATTCATTGCACATTTTAATATACATTTTATTTATCAATTGTATTAAAGGTTATGTAAAGAATATGGATAGGATTGGATATTATGTTCTAATTTTTTTGATTTTTCTTTTTTTCCTTTTTTAAATCACTTTCATTAAAGATCATGATTTATAAAGTTGCTCATAATATATTTGTTTCTGCTACTCCATGTTTCAATACCAATATCATAACCACCAGTGCTCCAATTTTCTTAAGACAACTATCCTTATGGTCATGGAGAACAGTGGGTAGGGCATTTGCCTGCCAGGTGGCCCCATATATGTTTGATCCCCAGTGTACCATAGGAACAAGAGACATACGCTCTATTTCCCATTCAGAATACCTGGGCTTAAGTGACAAAAATTGACTTGTTTTGTTTTATTTAGGGGTAACACTCTGATATTATCAGGATTTACTCCTAGCACTACTCTCAGGAATCACTTCTGGGCGGTGTTCATGATATGATATAAAATGTCAGAGATCAAACCTGGGCTCACCACATGCAAGGCAAATACCCCACCTGCTGTACTTGTTCTTCAGCCCCAGTTGTCTTTTTTATACATGTGTGGGTACACAAGTCTTTTCTTTTATAGACCCATTAATTTGTTAAAATATTATATAAACTTTGCTCTAAATATAATATCAGATATGCATCAATAAAAACCTCAATCATCATATCAAGAATGAAAGAAAATATTATAATCTTTTTTGTATTTATTTTTATTTTGATCATAATGGCTTACATATCTTTCACAGTAGTATTTTAGGTACATATCAACATTGAATTAGGGGAATACCCATCACCAAATTTGTCCTCCCCCTATCTCAGTTCCCCTTCTGAAACCCATATACCCCATCATCACCCCCCGGACTGCTAGAGTAGGTGGTCCCCTCTTTGTCCTGCTCACTATTAGTGATCATATATCTGTTTGGTCCTGGTGCCTTCCCCTGTCTTCCCCTCTATATAAGAAGCGGAACTAGATAAATCGAGTTACGTGGCTTTGTTTGAAGAAAAGAAAAGCAATAGATTGGGGTACAAAATAAGAGAAAAAAAAAGTCAAATATGCTGAAAATAGGCGGAGTCCTTCCAGAGGATTTCAACCTCAGTGTGAGAGAGGATGGGAAAACGGCAATTAAAACACCACCACAATACAGAAAGAAATATCAAATTAAATATCCAGTGAGCACCATAGCAATAAAGACAAGCACCACACAACAGTCTCAGTTCTGAAATCAGCTCATGCCGGAGTACAAAAAGAAAGAGAAAGAGATGATAAAATAAAATAATATTGGAGGGGTCGGAGAGACAGCACAGTGGTGTTTGTCTTGCAAGCAGCCGATCCCAGGACCTAAGGTGGTCGGTTCAATTCCGGTGTTCCATGTGGTCCCCGGTGCCTGCCAGGAGTGATTTCTGAGCAAATAGCCAGGAGTAACCCCTGTGCACCGCTGGGTGTGACCCAAAAACCAAAATAAATAAATAAATAAATAAATAATATTGGAGACATCAACTTCAATCTCTACACTAATATAAAGACGTCAAAAAATCGATCAATCAATAAATAAATATGTGAAAAAATGATTGTTTTGTGCTTTTTTTTTTTTCCTTTTCCCCCTGCATAGGCACAGTAACTATTGGGGATATTATAGAGGGAATTCCCTTGGCCTAGGAGATACAGGGTTTCTCCCCACTGAAGTGTACTGTCATGGATTAACTATAGACTTTTTGCATGATCATTTATTCTCCCCTCGGTGTTTTCGTGATGTATGGAAGACTTCTGCTTCGTCATGGATGGTAAAATCAGACCTCTGTATCTAGAGATCTTGGTGACTATGCTGCTCAAGGAATGGAGCTTATGATGAAGTCTTTCTTTGTGGTTCTAGCAGTTCTGCTTCTTCAGTGTCGTTTTAATCCATCTTCTGTAGTTGGTGGTCTTGGTCATTATGTTGCTCCTAGGATGGAGCCTGAGATAAAGTCTTTTGTTATGTTTCCAGAAGACGCGTTCAACTGAGATTGTCTCAGTCAGACTTCTGGAATTGGAGCTCTTGTTTGTTAAACAAATTGTAGACCAAAAGCTAGGCTAGAGCTTTTTGATGCTGTTGTTGTTGTTGGTCTCTGGATGTGTACTGTCCCATCCTGGTTGTAACATCCAGTCATCTGTATATAGCAATCTTGGCTTTTGCACATGTTTTCTGATTTTGTCTTATTTTTGGCTGATAAGGAAGGACAACTTGCTCTGAGATCAAGTTGTTCCCATTTCCTAGTTGTCAGGTTATCAATTTAGCAGTGGCACATGTTGATGTCAGAGCAGCATTATGAATGCCCTGGAGGGGATTGGGCTCCTGGAGCTCTTGTGGAGAACTCTGTTGTTCTATGTCTGGGGTCCAGGAGTCAAGGCTGAATGGTCAGTGTCTAGTTCCCTGGAGTCTAAGTTGTTTCCACATGACTTACCTTCAGAGTGGGAGATGTCCCTGTGTTGTAAACAAATATGAGTTCTTATCCCTAGTAGATAAGAGCTAATTTTTACACATAAAATTTCCCCTTTGTTTAATATGTCTTTGCAGGAAGAAGTGGTGCTACATTATATTGCTAGTGGATTTGGGGGTGCAGAGAGAAGAAAACAGACACCAGACAAAAATTAGAAATATATATGCTCACGCATATCTAAAGGAAAAAAGAGTTTCTTTAAAAAAAAAAATTAATGGTCCCCCAAGCCTGCCAGGAGCGATTTCTAAGCATAGAGCCAGGAGTAATCTCTGAGCGCTGCCGGGTGTGACCCAAAAAAAAAAACAAAACAAAACAAAAAATTAAATAACAGACACAATTAAAAGAGTAAAGTGGGGTCAGGAGAGACAGCATGGAAACAAGGCGTCTGTCCTTCCTGCAGAAGGATGGTGGCTCAAATCCCGGCATCCCATATGGTGCCCCATGCCAACAGGGGTGATCCGAGCATAGAGCCAGGAGCACCCTCCAAGTGCCGCCAGGAGTGACCCCCCAAAAAAATCAAATTAAATAACAAAAACTAAAACAAAACAAACCAAAAAATGAACAAGGATAAAAAAGAAAAGAAAAAATAAAAATAAAAAAAAGAAAAAGGGAGAAAGTGATACAGGAGATTACATTTGGGGAGAAACAGGATAAGAGGTAGTGTTATATAGGCCTATATTTATGATGAAAGTACAGGCTTCCCCATTGTCTTTTGAGATTTCCTTGTGAAGTGTGGGGTCCAGGCAGGGAGGTCTTGGGTAGAGTTCTTGCAGTGGGGGTTCTTTGGAGCTAGTTCCGGTATCAAGCCACATTCGGGAGAAGTGATTAGGAGGGCCACACTGCATGGGTCAGATGGGGTGTTGGTTGTATTTTCTTGCCAGGAACGAGGTGAGAATTTGGGTGGGTGTCTCTTCACTTGTGTAGTGGGTACTGGCTCGTTGGGGTAGGAGGTCGGTCTTGATGCCTAATGGATTAAGAACTGAGGGTGGAGAGTTATAATGTGGTGGGGATATCGGGGATGGGATTGAGGGGTGAAGGGATAGGCGAATTTCTGGGGGAGGAAGAGGGGATAGTATATGGGAGGGGTTATATAGGATATAGGTATGGGTTGTTTGTGGTTTAGGTTTGTCCCTTAAGGAGGATTTCTATCTCCGTGTGCTCCTGCCCACATATAAACAGATAAAAGTTAGCTTAGGTGTATATTAATGTAGAGAGGTCAGGAGGGCAAGAGGTGCGCTGAGTACAGAAAGATAGGTAAGTATAGTACTTGTAAGAAAAGGAAACTAGAAAAAAAAACCGGCTATCCTTTGCAAAAGCTGGCTCCCTGTGTGTGACACCAGGCGGGGAAAATCCGCGAAAGTACACCGGCCCAGTGGGGCTCAGCTGTGAAAGACTGTGAGTGTGACCTGTCTATGTCTGTCTACTGTCCTCTTGCGTGAAACTCTTGCGAGTGGGGCAAAAAGAGGCTCAGAGGAGCACGGCCGCTCCGCTTCGCTACGCGGCCGTGCACTCTTTCTAAGGAAAGAACTCCATTGCAACAAGAAGGAAAAATCACACTAAGAACGGCGCTATATCACAGAAGCAAACATTTCTCTCTGGACTGTCTTCTCTGTTGCATGCTCGGGCCTAAGATTTGACCCAGTGTGAGGCTTCATCCACGGAGGAATCCCCTCCCTTAGAGGCAAGTCAGCCCATCCAGAAAGGGAGGAGCCAGAGGAGTGTGCTGCCTACATCATATAGACAATGAATACCACTACAACACGTAGAAAAACCCACAATACAAATGTGACAATGGGGAAACAGCGCAGGCCAGCATCAGACATAGAGAATGAAGATGACAATTCTGAGGACCAGATAATGACTGAACAACTAATCAACCTCTCAGATAAGGACTTTAGACTAGCAATATGGAAGGTGCTCAACAGACTCCAAGAAACCATGGATCGAGTTGAACAGAACACTAATAAGAACCAAGAAAATATGAAGGCAGAAATGACAAAACTCCAAACTGAAATAACATGTCAACTAACAGGCCTGAAAAACTCAGTAAACGAAGTGAATGACAAAATGGATAAGCTCTGGGACAGGGTATCAGAAGCTGAGAATAGACTTGGTGCTGTGGAAGATGAGATACATAACAATTCCATACAGCAGGAGAGATTGGACAAAAAACTTAAAGCAAATGAGCAGACAATGGAAAAATTAGTCAAAGAATGGGAACAGACGAAAATAGAAGTTTATGATAAGATCAACAGAAACAACTTAAGAATCATTGGAGTCCCAGAGACCCAGGAAGAAAATTTCCAGGAAGAATCAATGGTCAAGAACATCATTAAAGAGAAACTTCCAGAGCTAAAGAATATATGTGATCAAATCCTGCATGCCCGAAGAGTACCAACCAAAAGAGACCCCAGAAAAACCACCCCAAGACACATCCTAGTCACAATGACAAATCCCACAGATAGAGACAGAATTCTGAAAACAGCAAGATCAAAAGGGGAAATCATGTTCAAGCAAGCTTCCCTGAGATTTACAGCAGACCTGTCACCAGAAACGCTCAATGCCAGAAAGCAGTGGTGGGATATTGTGACAAGACTGAATGAAATGAATGCTTCACCCAGAATACTATACCCAGCAAAACTCACTTTCCGGTTTGATGGAAGAATACATGGTTTCACAGACAAAAAACAGCTCAGAAACTTCATAGACACAAAACCAGTCTTAAGAGAAAAACTGAAAGACCTAATCTAAGACAAGACTACCCAAAAGACACACCAAATTTTGAAATAAAGATGGCGTTAAATCCCAGGACAATTCTTTCTCTCAACGTCAATGGACTAAATGCACCAGTTAAGAGACACAGAGTGGCTAAATGGATCAAAAAACTCAATCCAACCTTCTGCTGCCTACAAGAAACGCACCTGAATAGTCAGAACAAACATAGACTCAAAATAAAAGGCTGGAGAAAAGTTATCCAAGCAAACAACACCCATAAAAAAGCTGGAGTGGCCATACTAATATCAGATAATGCAAACTTTATACTCAGGAAGGTTGTAAGGGACAAAGACGGACATTTTATATTAATCAAGGGGTACGTAGAGCAGGAAGAATTCACTCTCCTAAACATATATGCACCGAATGAGGGGCCAGCAAAATATTTAATACAACTGTTGACAAATCTGAAAAATAATATCAACAACAACACAATAATTGTGGGGGACCTTAACATGGCTTTGTCAACACTGGACAGGTCAACCAGACTGAAACCCAACAAGAATATACTAGACCTGAGGAGAGAAATGGAAGAAAGAGGCCTAGTGGATATATATAGGACACTCCATCCCCAGAAACCTGGATACACATTCTTCTCCAATGTACATGGGACATTCTCCAGGATAGACTACATGCTGGCACATAAAACATACCTCCATAAGATCAAGAGGATAGAAATTTTGCAGACTACCTTCGCTGACCACAAGGCTCTGAAATTATTTGTGAACTCCAAAGGGACTCAGAAGAAACACTTTAACACCTGGAAGTTAAACAGCCTCATGCTCAATAACCAGTGGGTCCGAGATGAAATCAAGGAGGAAATAAAAAGGTTCCTGGAAACAAATGACAATAAAGACACAAACTCTCAGAACTTATGGGACACAGCAAAAGCAGTACTGAGAGGAAAATTTATAGCTTTGCAAGCACACATCAGGAAGGAAGAAGGAGCTTACCTGAGTAGCTTAATGACACAGCTAATAGAACTAGAAAATGCTCAACAAAAGGACCCAAGAACAGGAAGACAGAAGGAAATAACAAAGCTGAGAGCAGAAATCAACGAAGTGGAAACTCAAAAAACAATCCGAAAGATCAACGAAAGCAGAAGTTGGTTCTTTGAAAAAATAAACAAGATTGATAGACCACTGGCAAACCTAACAAAGAAAGAGAGAGAGAGAAACTTGATAACTCGTATCAGGAATGAAAAAGGAGAGATCACTACTGATATGACAGAGATTCAAAGGGTAATCAGAAACTACTTTGAAAAACTCTACGCCACTAAAAATGAGAACCTGGAAGAAATGGATAAATTCTTGGACTCTTATAATCTTCCACGGTTGAAGGAAGAGGATGTAGCATATCTAAACACCCCCATCACCATTGATGAAATTAAAACAGTAATCAAATGTCTGCCGAAAAACAAAAGCCCAGGTCCAGATGGATTCACTAATGAATTCTATCAAACTTTCCAAGAGGAACTACTGCCAATCTTGGCAAGACTCTTTCATGAAATTGAACAAACAGAAACACTCCCAAATAGCTTTTATGAAGCCAACATCACCTTGATACCTAAACCAGACAGAGACGCTACCAAAAAAGAAAATTACAGACCAATATCACTGATGAATGCAGATGCAAAGATCCTCAACAAAATCCTGGCAAATAGGATTCAATGCCTCATTAAGAAGATCATCCACTACGATCAAGTAGGTTTCATCCCAGGAATGCAAGGCTGGTTTAACATCCGTAAATCTATCAACATAATACACAACATCAATAACAAGAAAAATAAAAACCACATGATCATATCAATAGATGCAGAGAAAGCATTTGATAAGGTCCAACACCCATTCTTGATCAAAACTCTCAGCAAGATGGGAATGGAGGGAACCTTTCTCAATATAGTGAAGGCCATCTACCACAAGCCAGTGGCAAATATTATCCTCAATGGAGAAAAACTGAAAGCCTTCCCTCTAAATTCTGGCACAAGACAAGGCTGTCCTCTCTCACCACTCCTATTCAACATAGCACTGGAAGTACTTGCTATAGCGATTAGGCAAGAAAAGGATATCAAGGGAATCCAGATAGGAAAGGAAGAAGTCAAGCTCTCACTGTTTGCAGATGACATGATACTCTACTTAGAAAACCCTAAAGACTCTATCAAAAAGCTTCTAGAAACAATAGACTCATATAGCAAGGTGGCAGGCTTTAAAATTAACACACAAAAATCAATGGCCTTTCTATACACCAACAGTAATAAAGAAGAAATGGACATTAAGAAAACAACCCCATTCACAATAGTACCACACAAACTCAAATATCTTGGAATCAACTTGACTAAATATGTGAAGGACCTATACAAAGAAAACTATAAAACTCTGCTCCAAGAAATAAGAGAGGACACACGGAAATGGAAACACATACCCTGCTCATGGATTGGCAGGATTAACATCATCAAAATGTCAATACTCCCCAAGGCATTATACAGATTTAATGCCATCCCTCTAAAGATACCCATGACATTCTTCAAAGAAGTGGATCAGACACTTTTGAAATTCATTTGGAACAATAAACACCCTCGAATAGCTAAAGCAATCATTGGGAAAAAGAATATGGGAGGAATTACTTTTCCCAACTTTAAACTGTACTACAAAGCAACAGTTATCAAAACAGCATGGTATTGGAATAAGGATAGGTCCTCAGATCAGTGGAATAGGCTTGAATACTCAGAAAATGTTCCCCAGAGATACAACCATCTAATTTTTGATAAAGGAGCAGGAAATCCTAAATGGAGCAGGGAAAGCCTCTTCAACAAGTGGTGTTGGCACAATTGGATAGCCACTTGCAAAAAATTAAACTTAGACCCCCAGCTAACATCATGTACAAAGGTAAAATCCAAATGGATTAAAGACCTCGATATCAGCCCCAAAACCATAAGATATATAGAACAGCACATAGGCAAAACACTACAGGACATTACAGGCATCTTCAAGGAGGAAACTGCACTCTCCAAGCAAGTGAAAGCAGAGATTAACAGATGGGAATATATTAAGCTGAGAAGCTTCTGCACCTCAAAGGAAATAGTGCCCAGGATACAAGAGCCACCCACTGAGTGGGAGAAACTATTCACCCAATACCCATCAGATAAGGGGCTAATCTCCAAAATATACAAGGCACTGACAGAACTTTACAAGAAAAAAACATCTAACCCCATCAAAAAATGGGGAGAAGAAATGAACAGACACTTTGACAAAGAAGAAATACGCATGGCCAAAAGACACATGAAAAAATGTTCCACATCACTAATCATCAGGGAGATGCAAATCAAAACAACGATGAGATACCACCTCACACCCCAGAGAATGGCACACATCACAAAGAATGAGAATAAACAGTGTTGGCGGGGATGTGGAGAGAAAGGAACTCTTATCCACTGCTGGTGGGAATGCTGTCTAGTTCAACCTTTATGGAAAGCGATATGGAGATTCCTCCAAAAACTGGAAATCGAGCTCCCATACGATCCAGCTATACCACTCCTAGGAATATACCCTAGGAACACAAAAATACAATACAAAAACCCCTTCCTTACACCTATATTCATTGCAGCTCTATTTACCATAGCAAGACTCTGGAAACAACCAAGATGCCCTTCAACAGATGAATGGCTAAAGAAACTGTGGTACATATACACAATGGAATATTATGCAGCTGTCAGGAGAGATGAAGTCATGAAATTTTCCTATACATGGATGTACATGGAATCTATTATGCTGAGTGAAATAAGTCAGAGAGAGAGAGAAAAACGCAGAATGGTCTCACTCATCTATGGGTTTTAAGAAAAATGAAAGACACCCTTGTAATAATAATTTTCAGACACAAAAGAGAAAAGAGCTGGAAGTTCCAGCTCACCTCAGGAAGCTCACCACAAAGCGTGATGAGTTTAGTTAGAGAAATAACTACATTTTGAACTGTCCTAATATTGAGAATGTATGAGGGAAATGTAGAGCCTGTTTAGGGTACAGGCGGGGGTTGGGTGGGGAGGAGGGTGATTTGGGACTTGGGTGATGGGAATGTTGCACTGGTGATGGGTGGTGTTCCTTTTATGACTGAAACCCAAACACAATCATGTATGTAATCAAGGTGTTTAAATAAAAAAAAATTTAAAAAAAAATAAAAAAAAAAAGAAAATTGCTCAACAATAAATTAATATGGAAGAAAATAAAAAAAAATATGGACTTTAATGCCGTAAAAAAAATTGTAATTCACTATTATTCTCAATAAAAATTATTTTTAAAAAATGTAAAAAAAAAAAAAAAAAAAAAAAAAAAAGAAAAGGAAACTAATAGTTCAACTTTTGGATATGTATAGGTTTCGTGTCTAGAGTACTGACCATTGTGTTAGTGAGGTTATCTATATAGGTGTTTACCCTTGCAGTATTGTCCACACTGCCCTATATGTCAGCTTTCCTTTCCTATAGAGGGGGTAACCGTGTGATTTTTATTGGACATAGATTGAATTGATGATAGTAAGGAGGAGAAGGTGGAGAAAGAGGAAGACTAGAAGGGAGAGTAGGAAAAACAAAACGAAACAAACCAACAGTCAAACAACAACCACAACAAAAATATGAAGTACTGAGAAGAGAGGGTATAAGAGCAAGTGCATGTTAGTTTAGTTGAACTTGTTCGATGCTTGGGCCCTGTGGTAAAACTGTAGGTCATGGTTGCTGCTTCGGTGATCTGGCTGGTCATGTGCTTCAGGTCCTAAAAGAAGGCATAATCTAGGGATAAAGGCTATGTTAAAGAGTTTTATCTGGCCATTTTCATGGTTCAAGCAGATTATGGTGCCTCGTGTGACTGAGCACCGAGGTACCATCCTAGGATGTTCACCCTTTGTATCCAGGAACCCCTATGGACAGAAGAACTGAGAGGTTATTTTAAATGTGGTAAAGTTAAGGCATTCAAACATAATGTTTTCAGATGTTTCCGTTGGACTCAGTAATTTTCCGCCTTAATCTTTACCTGTAATCCTGTAGAAGATCCCTAGTTAAGTTATTATGGGCCTTTGTAGTAAAACGATAATTACATACCTGTTCTCTCTATGCTGCTGTTTCTGCTGTTGCTGGTTTAAATATTATAATCTTAAAAATATGTAATCACATGTATCCTACTTTTGTTAGATATGTTATTTTATGAAAAGAAGTATAAAATGATACAGAGGCACATGTAGGAAAAGAGAAAAAATTTCAAGAGAAGTTTTCACAAAAACCAGAAACTATTTTGTGGAGATATATGCCACTTGAAAGAAATGAAGATATTGTTCATAATTACAGTTTGTCCTGAATTAATTCACACTGAGAGTGAATTAATACCTTCTTTTCCTGTTTAATTTAGAAGGGTTTGAGACATGCTTTGTTTTGAATTCAAGTGGAAGTGCATGTCTTCTTTGCCTTGGTTTTCCCACCTTTGTCATTGTAGAGACACTTGCAGATATCAAAATAGAGGCTACATTATTGAATATCCTTATCAATGTAATACAGTGATGTTTTCATTATCCCTGGTGGATATCCTGGATCCCTGGCATCCTAAAACCACTGCCTCCTAGCAACCCAAGTTAGCCAACTTCCTTTGCCAACATTTTCCTCCTGTCTATATGGGGATTGCCAAGTCAACCTTATTCACAACCAAACAAAACTTCTGCCCAAGAAATATGAGTAATGGAAGGACATGAACTACCAGAACAGTGGAGAGTTAAAGGGAGGGTATGAACTTCTATTATCATAAATCTCTGACATTTGGATATTGTCCAGGGCTACAGAATTTATTTTATCTTGGCTGGAACAGCAGGATTTGAATATATGTCAAGAGAGATATTGCAGACAATAAAAGAGAAATCAGGGGCTCCAGAGACATATATAAAACAAAAATTCCAAACTATTGTTGGGGGGGGGGTCACACCCGGCAGTGCTAAGGGGTTAATCCTGGCTCTATGCTCAGAAATCGCTCCTGGCAGGCTCAGGGGACTATATGGGATGCCAGGATATGAACCACCGACATTCTGCATGCAAGGCAAAAACCTTACCTCCATGCTGCGGGGTCCTGAAGCCCCCCCAGGGGGGACCCGGCCAGCAGGAATTAGCTAGGAAGGCTTCTCAGACAACCGCACTCCTATTTTGCTGAGTAGAAGAGCAACCACACCTGTAAAAAATCTGAGAGAGGTTAATAATAAAGACCTAAGGCAATATCTCACTGCTCAAAGGCAACTTTATTTGACTACAGCTCCTTCTTATATAGTGAAGGAGAAGGGGGCAGTACAAAGATAATGTCAATCACACTTTTGGTGCGAAGGTCCATACAAGGCAAGAATACATATCAGGTTACAAGGAACAAAGAAAGTAAATCATTCTCTAAATAAGGAAGTGGGCAGTGGGCTAGGGGCTGGATGACCTTCAAGTTATGATGAACGTGCTGTTTCCATGGAAATTTCTAGTGTCCTTCTAGCTACATTCCTAATTGCTTAACTATCAGGAGGTGGTGCAAGATGTGCTTGCCTCAGTGATCTTGAACAGACAATGTAGCATACACTTATTGATAACAGCCTAGTTCACTCCGGAATGTGATCTTAAGGAGTGAGGCCTAGTTTCTGATAACGGTACCAGGCAGCTTTTGCTCTCCTCCGGGCTAGAGCTAATTATAACCTACAGCTGCACATTCCTTTCTCTTTAGCTCAAAAACTTACAGCAAGACTGCAAAATAGCTTTTAGGTGAAAAGCTGGAATATGGCAGAAAGAACAGCAAAATGGCCTCAAACAAGTCACAGTCCCCAACACCATGCTATCTCTCCGGCCCCTCCAAACTTATTTTTAAGAATTTTAAATAGTGTAGGACGCCTGTTGAATTTAACTTGAATTATAAGAACGTTTTCAAATACCAGGCGGGAGCGATTGTACAGTTGTAGGGTATTTGCCTTGCACATGGCTGACAGTAATGGACCTGGATTTGATCCTCGGCATCCCATATGGTCTCCTGAGCCTGCCAGGAGCAATTTCTTAGGGCAGAACCAAGAATAAGCCCTGAGCACCACTCAGTGTGGCCCAAACCACCACCACCCCAAAAAAAGAAAAGAAAAAAAATTTCAAATACTTATACCCTAACAAATTTATTCCTAGCTTCCTAGCTCAAGAAATTTTTGCTCCAATATTTGATGCTATGCTATATGGATTTTTATTACTTAATCACACAAATATCTGATTTAATATTATTCTCTCATCTATGGGTGACATTTAAAGATTGAATTAAACCTAACAAACTCTGATTTATGAGATTCCTATAAACTCTGACATTTTCCAAATGAGTCTATAAAAATGCATAGATGATAGAGTCTACTAACACACTGGAGGTCATATGATTTCAACATTGAATATGTAAATTTTGCCTTATAAATTGTTATCTTATGTCTTCTTGATTTGGGAGTAAAATGAATATATTATAAAATAAGCACTACTCTTCCAAATTTAGAAACTTGTCTGAGTAAGCAAGAAGTCTTTGTGAAAGTCACTAGTATTTTACAGTCATGTTCTTATCACGGAAATACATAAAATTTATAATTAATCTTTCTAATAGTTTCATTGCAATTATATTGACAGAATAGCCTATCACTCACCTTTATTCATCATAATAATAAAACTTCTCTTCTTACATTCTGTTTTTAGATAAAATGTGTTTTCAGATACTAATCTCATTTAATTTTGTTAGCAGCTTACGAGTATCAGCATACTCGTTCTATGAGTGAGTATTGAAATAAAGAGAATTTTTGATATTTTTAAATTTTTGATAGCTCATATTTATCATGTAAATCACCGAATTATATTTGGTAGAACTAGAATAGAAACCTATTTACTTATTTGTATGTAATATATTCCTAATTACCAGTATTCCAATCAGCTTGGTATTGAGACCCTTCATACCCTAACCAGAACCTACCTCCACTATAAAAAAAAAAGGCCACAGGCATCCAATGTAAAGCTCCTTCATCTCTCTCCATCTCTGCTTTATGTGGTCCTCTTCTTTCTCCTCCTGTTCTTACTAAACTCAGTAACATAACATCACTACTCATTTAATGTGTGTTTCTTCCACATTTCAGAAGTTCCACAGGACTTGAGTACTTATTTTTATTTTTCTCTGTACATGTCACATTTCAGTCTTGACTCTTTTTTTTAATCTTGGTTCGACAGTCCAAAAGTCCCAAACAAAATATTCATAAAGAATTGACCATGCTTCTATTTTCACATTTTTGGCCAATTTTCCACACATAAGAACTTTATTATGTTCTTTGTGGGATATTATACAAAATGATTCCCTGTGATATATCTTTAATTCTTCAGTGTTTTTTTCTATAAAAACTATTCACATTTCAGGGCTATAACGATAGTACAGTGGGTAGGGAATTTGCCTTGCACAGAGCTGACCCAGGTGCCATTCTGGGCATTTTATCTGGTTCCTTGAATCTGCCAAGAGTGATTCTGAACACAGAACCAGAAGTAACTCCTGAGCACTGCTGGCTGTGACCAAAAACAAAAAAAGAATATACATTTTAAATCCTAATCATAAGTAATAAATTGTCTTGATGTGTATTTTTCCTAGGTAAAAGATATGAAATTTGCTCTGTTTCCAGATCACATACATAATTGTTCATTTACCTGAGGCCACATGACATGATTATCATTGTGCAGTATAGACAAGTCTCTAACTCTATAGTAATATGATTACAAGTCAGCAACTGCAAATATTCCCTAGAAATGAAAAATATGCAGTAATTCAAGAACAACATGCATTGAGGGGCATTAATATGTCTAAGAAAAGTAATTCTTATTGAACAGAAATATTCCAAGCAGATGGAGGTTTAAAAAAAATGTGCTAGAATTTACCAGGTAAATCGAAAAATTAAGTGGTCCTATAGCAATTCAATATTATGCAAATTAAATCATAGTATTCACGTAACTCTTTCCTGTTCTTAATTTAGGGATTTAATGAGAAAAGAATTGTATGTGGTCATACTTGTTTTTGATTTAACGACTCTAATTCTGAAGTAGGGTTTGATTTTTATTTGGATGTTTGGGTCATACCTGGCACTGCTCAGGATTTACTTCTGGCTCTGCACATCTGTACTCAGAGATGTATCCTAGCAGGCTCAGGGGACCATACTGGATGCCAAGGGTTGATTCCAATCCATCCAAATGCAACTGAAATACCCTATCTGATGAGCTATTTCTCTAGCCCCATACTCTTTATTTTTCCAATCTTTTTTATTTTATTTAAAGAAAATACATCATGTAATTGACATTGTTGACCATAATACATTTGTTTCCAGATAAGTGGAAGCAAAATTACTGGGAGAAAAAAGCAAAAAGAAAGCAAAGGGGGGATGAAGAAAGTTTGAAAATTAAAAAAAAGAAGTACAGTAATAAACACATTAGTAAAAACTATTGTATCTCTAATGAAGTTACTGATACAATGACAGAATGTTTAGTAAGTTCTTGTTAGCTGTCCCATTCTGTTAAATGGTGTGTTCCTAAAGTTTGGTCAGATCTATGTCCCCGAAGTATGTGTGTGTGTGTGTGTGTGTGTGTGTGTGTGTGTGTGTGTGTGTGTGTGTTCTGGGGTTAAGTTCTTATATTATATTAGATCCCTAACTTGATCCTTTAATTCTTCTTACCAAATGTGTGTGTGTGTGTTTTCTGGGGTTAAGTTCTTATATTATATTGGATCCCTAATTTGATATTTTAATTCTTCTTACCAAATGTGTGTGTGTGTGTGTGTGTGTGGTGTGTGTGTGTGTTTTCTGGGGTTAAGTTCTTATATTATATTAGATCCCTAATTTGATCCTTTAATTCTTCTTACCAAATTTCAGGATACTACAACCAAGAAATAAAACCTGCCTGAGTTCATGTTCTTAATTTTACAAATTTCGTTTTCTATCATCTATGCATCAGGTAATTTGCTTGATGACAAGAATTAGTCTTTAAAATCTACTGTTTTCTTTTTCTATAACATTTATTTCTGCTCTGGTTTTTATTATTTACTTTCTTCTGCTTGTGTTTGGGTTCCTTTGTTGTTAGTTTTCCAGTTTTTTCCAAATATTTCCAGATACATGTATGCTTTAACATTGTTCATTTTCTCTTTTTCTTCTTTCCTTATGTAGGCCTGTTTTGCTATGAGTTTCTCCTAATTACTGCTTTTTATTGTGTCCTTTGGATTTTAGTAATTTGTTTCTTCATCATCATTTATTTTAAAGAATCTCTATTCCTTGATTTCCTCTTTCATCCAGTTCTTATTGAGCAGCACAGTATTTACTAAGCATGTTAGAATTTATTCACATCCTCTTTTTGCAATCAATCTAGATCTCTGTGACATTGTGGTCTGATAAGATTCTTGGTATTAATCTTATATTTTAGAATTTTTGTAAATTAGTATATAAGAAAATGCAATATATCCTAGAAAGGGCTTTTGTGCCATTATATTATGTAGAACTATTGCTGTTACAATTGGATATTTGGTTTATGTAAGTAACTTTTGAGTAACTACTTTAGAATCGGTTTGGTTAGTGCAAATTTTGCAAGTTCTTTTTCTGTCTGAGAATGTTTTTATTCCTCCCTTCAATAGAAATGAGAGGTTTTCTGGGTAGTGGACTCTAGCTTGAAAATGTCTTTCATTCAATAATTTGAATATGTCATTCCACTCTTTTCTTATTTGGATCATTTCATATGGGAAAACTGGTTTAATTCATATGTTCTTTTCTTTGTACTTAAGGTTTTGTCTTTTACTGCTTTAAGTAGTCCATCTCTGTTTGTTTTGTATTGTTTTTGCCATTTGGATAATTATATTTCTTGTGTTGTTCTATTAGGGTCTATTTTGTTTGCAAATCTTTTTGTCCCCTAAATTTTTACAGCAAATTTGTACTCTCTTTCTAGAGAGTGAGAAAATTGTCTGCTATTATCTCCCTCCTTCCCCTTTTCCTCTCCTTCCCCTTTTTCCTCTCCTTCTGGTATTTCTAAAATTTGGAGATTATTTCTCTTGTCTTTATTCATTTGGTACCTTACATTTCCTTCCATCATTTTATCTCTCCTTTCTTTTTTGACTTCTGTGTCAATGCTAGTTTGTAATTTGTCTTTAAGTTCATCTATAAGGTTCTCTACATAAGTGATTGTGCTACTATAGCTTGTTAACATGTTCTTTAGTTTCTTCAGTTCCATTGGCATGGATTTTCTCATCTTCTGAAAGAGTTCTTTGGGTTTGTTTAATTGTTCCTCTATTGACTGTTTAATTTTATTGGCAAGATCTTCTTGATTTTTGTTGTTAAAGCACTAAGTATTGATTTTAGGTCCTCATCTATGAGCCTCGGGCGTTTTTATGGGCTTGGAGATTTGCCTAGGTTTTTTCCATATCCCCAGTTGCAGCTGTCCTCAGTAGTTTCCCCGTTATTTTTTGCATTTTGTGAATGAGTATGATGGAGTTTCAAGTTCGCTGTTACTTAAAAAACTGATCTGGATTGGGAAGCAGACCAACAGGATTTTCCAGTGGGCACCAGGCTGAACTTAAGGCTTGGGGGAAATGATTGGTATGTGTAAATGGTCATACTTTTGTAACAAGTTTTGTGCAATCTGTTTAAAAACAAAACAAAACAAACAAAAACCTAGACTAAGATGGTCTAAATAAGGGAAATTAAAGGTTTCCCAACTTGTGAAGCATTGAAAAAACGTTCTCTTATGTTAAAGTGCATTTTTTTATTCAAGCATCTACTTCAATAGGACAAAGAGCTTGCTGTTCTTTCATCCTTTAAGCTGTGTGTAATGCTAGATACTTTGATTCTAGCACAAATACTTCTATTGGAAGTCAATCAATCACGCTTCCTCATTTAAGTTCTTTCTTTCCTTTCAAGACTCTTTTTACTTTTCCAGGATTCTGTTAATCTTGCTGAAGAACTGAAGATAGCCTTGATGACCTCTTTTAGCCCATTTATTGTGCTCTCTCAGCTTATTTTTAACTCATGCATGCACATTCACATTTTATGCAAATAATGTTGTTAGAAGGGAATGTAAGTTTAGAATTAAGTGCTTGTTTCACCTTTGTAACCTAGCTTTGCTATAGGCATAGACATAGCCATAGCCAGACAATTCTCAGATATGTAGCAGAAGGGACTAGGCTTAGAAAGGCAGCCAGTTCCAGGAATATCAAAGGCATGTACTAGAACAGTTGGATAAAATAACAACACCCACAACCTGCAGGTGATAAACTTTATCTAATTGCAGTGATGGTCACAGACGCCCAATGTGCACCCAAACCTTTCCTCTACTATTTCAGCCAAACAGTTTAAACCTGGTTGACATTATATGTACTAAGTTTTACCCCTAGTTTTACCTCTAGCTTGTAACCCCAGAAACCCTATTAAAAGGGCTTGCAAGGCCCTTTATGGTCACCATTCCCCAGAGGTGTGGCTTCAGCATGCTGGTAATTAAATAAACTCCCTTGCATATTGCATTGCTGCAATAACCTCTGGTCTTTGTGCACTGGATATTAAATTTGGAGCTAACACTAGAGGGTATTCACCAATATTAATTAAAGATCTGGTGGTAGAAGATTATTTGATAATCATGGCTATTTCTAGGGAGGAAAAAAATTGTCTTAAAACAATAATCAAAAAATTAGTATAAATGTACTCTTTCTACGAATTTCCATGAAGTTGTTAACTCCAGCTCACAATTATATTTATAAATTATCCAATGCAAACTCTTTATTTCTTTGGTTTTGGGATCACACTCAACAGTGCTCTAGGGTTTTTCGGGCTACACTCTATAGTGCTCAAGAATACTTTACAGTTCTGCACTCATAAATCATTCCTGGTGGGCTCAGAGGACCATATGAGTTACCAATAATTGATCCGTTTGGTTGCTTACAAAGCAAGTGTCTTACCAGTGGTGCTATTGCTCTAAACCCTGAAATGTGAATTATTTAAAAACCAGAAATGTTTGTATCCAGATATAAGGTCCTACAAAACCTAACAAAGTTTCATCTTATTCTATTATTTCTGCTTCCTCATGTTTCACTACCACTCTCTCAAATACCAAGATGTCAAACCTACGCATTACAATTTTTTTCTTTCCAGTTCCCAAGTCTAATTAATTAACTCTTAATGATATATCCAACATGTTTTTAAAAGTCTGCCTGCCCAATTCTTTTATTATTTACACATAACATGACTTTCTTACACCATTAAAACAACAATCAAGTCCTAAACTTCTGAATCAAGCATTAAAAATTTTTTACTTATATTTCTAAAATATTATTTCTATTAAAAATATACAACTTTGAAAATGCAGTCACCATTTCTCAACAGGACTAGCTCCTTAGAATCACCCTTTCTCCATTGAAATATAAACCAAACTATCAAAGCTCATGGGCATACCAGCCCACACAGCAGAAAAGCTGACCATTTGGGGAAGAGAGAGCGGGCCAAACCAATACCCAGCCAAAGACATGTCTGCTCCTTCCATCACCCAGAATTACCATTTTCCCAATGGCCCTGCCTCACTGCCCTCTACAATTTTCTTTCGGGACACCAATCTGATCAAACTTTAATTTGGCGAGCTGAGTACACACCCCTAAAAGTCACAGTATTTGAAATAGAAATATCAGAAATAGAATTTCTAGTCTTCTATTGTTTGATGCCACCATTCCTATAAATACACACCAATTTATTATAGTGGACAGCTATCAAGAGTTTACTAAACCTTAATAACTCCATAGAGATACAATAATTTTCACAAATGTGCTTGTACTATACATTTTCTTTTTTCTTACTTCCTTTAATAAAAAAGATTTCTTTTCTTACTTTCTCTTTTTTGTTTTTTCTCTTTTTTCAACAACATTGTTCACACTATCTGGAAACATATTAAGGACAACTATGTCAACTATATGGTGCATTTTATTTAAATTATAACAAAATATACAACTTGGAAAAGATTTTTTAGAGGTTGTTACTAACTGCATATGTCAATTTAAGTCATAATATTTGTGCAAAAATATTCAAAAAATTTTTGAGAAGGTGATTATCTTTTTTCAATGAGATGAGCATTTAAATCAGCCATTTGCATAAAGTAAATTAACTTCTCTAATGTTTAGCACTTCATGGAGTAAGAAGGAATTCTGCTAGAAGAAATCTTTAAATTCAAATTGCTCTTTCTGGGACTCTAATTTTACTAACATACCTTGGAGATTTTAATTTTGTCAGAATCCACCATTGCTAGAGTGAATGCACTAAAATGTTTGTTTCTAGTGAGTTCATTAAAAATCTGTTTCTTTCTATCATTCTCCCCCATCCTTACAGTTGGCTTTATTTCTTTAGGAAAGACTAATATAAAGACAAATTGAATAAGTGGAAAAATATATTTTATAAATGCTATGCTATCTTTTAGAGCAGGTGAACATAATAGAAGCATGTCTTTACTTTTATAAAATCTAATTTTCTGATGTCTATCAAGACTTATTTGTTTGTGCCAAAAATATTCTTCAAGGAAACAATCAATTATAAGATGATTATGCTTTGAACTTGTTGCAAAAGAAAGAGGATGACAGAATACAATTTGGAACAGGACCTCTATTTTTTATAATTCATTATAGTTAGAGACCTACTTGGTTATAAATAGTAAGGTCATCAACTTTAAACCTAGAAGTTTATATTATGAGGAAAATTATTCTAATTAAGTGAATTACAACCTTGGGTTTGCCTCTTATAGTCTCAGTAAAAGTCAATAAAAGTAGAAACTGTGTATAACTAAATGACAAAAAGGGGAAGCATTACGGTTAGTACATGACTCTAAGATATATGAAAATCTTAAATAAGCAGAATACAAAATAAATACATAAATGTGTGTTATTCCTCTATGGATAAACAACAAGCTAGTAAAAGAGAAATCTGGAAATCCAATTTACAAGGACATGAAGAATAGAACATCTGGTGATCATTTCATCAAATAAGTGAAAGACCAATACACACAAAAAATCTGTAACATATTATTATTGAAAGAAATAAAAGATGCAGAATTAAAATTATATTTTGTGTTCATTGATCAGAATAATTAATAATTAAAAGACAATATTATCTAAGCAATGTATAGATTCAATGAAGTTTGTTAACTGTTGCCTTTCTTACATTTATTTGGGTATTTGTTCAAGTATTTCTTTGTATAAGCATAGTCTGGGTCTCCATTTGACTTTTGATTCCTCACACACCCAGATACAAACAAACAAACACATACACAGAAACATACACACAGAAACACACAGAGAAACACATACAGAAACACACACACAAACACACACACAGCTTGAATACCATGAAAGAAATTTTAAAACTTGGGCACACTTTCTGAATTGACACTTCTCCAGAGAAGAGATAACGGAGTTCACTGGATAGTACATCCTTTTAAAGGAAACCAAAATAACCATGATATTCATACCTGTGACAATAGCTATTATACAAAAGAAGAATGTTTGAAAGCAAGTGAATGAACACTGCATATTTAAGTAGGAATGTAAATGGTACAATCAAAGAAAGCAGCATGAAAAGTCCTCAAAATATTTAAAATTATAACTAGAAATTCAATGATCTGAAGTTCAAGCTTTGTCTGCAGAAGTCCAGATTTTTTTTCTTTGGTTTTTAGGTCACACCAGGCAGCTCTCAGGGGCTACTCCTGGCTCTAAGCTCAGAAATTGCTCCTGGTAGGTTCAGGGGACCATATAGGATACCGTGATTCAAACCACTGACCCTTTGCAGGCAAGGCAAATGCCCTACCTCTATGCAATCCCTTCAGTCCCTTCTTGAAATCCAGATTTTAAGAGCTGCCATTACACAGTCTCCCCCAAGCTCTGCCACAAGTGACCCACAAATACCAAGATGATAGTAGACATGAACAATTTGGGAATGGAGCTGAAAAATAAACAATACACTGTTATTTCTTGCATTACTTAAATACTACAAAAAATTTAATTCTAAAAAAAATCCTTTATGTTCATCATTTACATGTCAAAAGTTAGAATAAATTCAATTGCTTATCAGTGGATAAAAATAAGGTTTATTAAAGCAATATAATATCATTCAGCTCTTAAAAAGATAAAAATTCTTCAATTCTCAACAAATTGATCTTTCTAAATGAAATCAGTAGGTGGAAAACACAAACACAATATGGTTTGACAATTATGTTAAGTTAATATAAATGTTATTAAGCAAATAACATTAAGCAAATCTAACAAAAAATAAATAGAAAGTCTAAAACTAAATACAAAATAGTGTTTAAAAGAAGAAAGGTGTATATAATTCAAATAAAATAGTCAACAATATGGTTAAGAATAAAAATTACATTTTCAATATTATTCATTTTCTATTTTTATCAAAATGCAGTACATATAGAGATATTGATTTATAGTGCTAGGTTTCTGAATTCCAATGGGGGTATAACCAATTAAAGTAAAAACAAAACAAATACATTAGAGATATAAAAGAACAGGCACGGCAATGGAATCCCTTCATTTTTCGTAGTACAAACCAGAACGTCACATAAGAGTGAGAGAGAGAGAGATAGAGTAAGAAAGAGAAAGAGAAAGAGAGAAGTAAAAGAAGTAAAATGCCTGCCCAGGGATAGACAGGAAAGCATAGGTGAGAGGAAAGAGGTCATCAGTGAGGGTGAGAGGAAAACTTGACATTGGTGGTGGAAAATATGCACTGGAGAAGGTTGTCATACATTGTATAACAATCATGTATAACACAATATAATCATGTATAACAATAATATTTTAATCATGAAAAACATTATCTGTAAAAATAAGTATTATGAACAACCTTGTAACCATGGTGTTTAAATTTAAAATATATATTAAAAAATAGAGTCCTGTCTTGTGCTTATACATGAAACAATCAAGCTTATGTTTTATATAAGGCATATAATGAAACTTTTTAAAGTTGGTTTCTCTGTATGTGAGTACACATAGGTAGCAATCTCAAAAAGGGTTTGTAAAGAAATCAAAATTAATAACACATGTAATAACTATAATCCTGATTTTTAATTTTACAGTGAAGGTTACAAATACGCCATATACAGACAAGCTGGTAGCATTAAACTGTGAGAAGTGATGTGACATATTGGTGAGGCAAAAACTTAAAATGGGGAAAACAGAAGTTGATGCTTCCTTTCTATGGGCATTACCTAGTATCTAAAGTTCAAAGTTAAAAACTTTATGATTGAGTTTTATCAAAAAAGAGGAAATTAAATATACTCATATTTATACATGTAAAATAAATGTGGGTAAAAATTTTGGTATCACCAATGGGAGAAGAAAACAGATGCTCTTGTAGATGGCATCATATTGAATATAATAGTCCAAAAACCTATGATTAATAGTATTGTAAGCTATGATGACTATTAAAAAATTTAATAAAAATAATGATTATAAGCAACAGAGACAGTTAAAGTGGCAGCAGAGTTCTCTTTTGACCTAGACAGGTCACTGTTACATTAAGATCAGTGTGCCTGAAGGAAAAGAGAAGCACAAGGACCCTACCTAGGATCTGCCCAGTTACACAGTACCTAAAAACTGAAATAGACAGATGAAGATGCAGCAGGATATCCTTTGTGACACAGAAGGATGATTTTCACAACCTGGATAGTGTGTCCCAGAAAAAGCACTGCCATGGAGTGAAGCCAGTCAATGAGTGGCATTGCAATACATAATAAACACAAGAATGCAAAGGTCACAATGGGAAAGCAATGCATAACCCTACCACATTAGTGGGTAAAGATGATAGTTTTAAAGACCCAAATAAATAGCCTCTCTGATAAGGACTATAGAGCAGAAATGTTGAAGATGTTCAGGGAAGTCAAAGAAACCATAGAAATTACGACCAAAGAGACTCAAGAGTCTCGAAAAAAGAAATGAAAGAACTTCAAACAGAAATAACAGAACTGCAACATTGGTAGGTGAAATGAAAAACTCACTGGAAGGCTTTACCAGATGTTGAGGACAGAATCATTGAACTAGAAGATGAGTTGCAAAATACCTCCAGAAAATAGCAGGAGATGAAAAAGAATCTTGAAATAAATTAACAACAAAGAAAAGAAATGGGCTGAATTTCAGGGGAATAAACTAAGTATAATTGGCATAATAAATTGGCTTAAATTGGCATAATTGGCATAAATAAACATTTATGAAGAAGCAACAGTCAAATATATCATTGTTAAGAAGTTTCCACAATTGTAGAGTACATTCACTCACTTCCTGGATGTCCAAAGTTTACCAGCTTAAAGAGATCAAAAAAAAAAAAATACTCCTGTCACATCCTATTCAGAATGATGAAAACAAAGATAAAGACAGAATGCTAAAAAACAAACAAAAAAAAAACAGCAAAATTAAAGAAGAAAATCACGTACAAAAGAGATCCTTAAAATTTATAGTAGATTTACCAAAAGCAGTCCTACAGGAATGAAAGGTAGTAATGGGATATAGTAGTAAAAATAAAATGAACCAAAAGAATATCTCACCAAGAATATGTTTCCAGTCAGAAACTCATTGGGATTTGAAGGAATAATACACAGCTTCAATCTATGAACAGTTAAGGAAATCAGCAACAGCTCAGGGAAATTATAGACTCAAAATCAACTTTAAAAGAAGAGATGAGGAGGATAATTTAAGATAAGACAAACATAGCAAACTTCTAGAAAAGATGGCATGAAATGCCATGACAATAACCTCTCTCAATGTCAATTAAGAGACACCGAGTGGCAAAAATTAACATAAAATTGAATCCAATATTCTACTGCTGTCAAGAAACGCACTGAATTGTCAGAGCAAACTCAGAATCTGTCTAGCTTGGAAGACAACTTCCTCAAAAAGGTCAGTATGGCCATATCAGGTGACATAAACTTCAGTCTCAAAAGGTGTTATAAGAAACAGAGTATTCATTTCTTAATAATAAAGAAATATACAAGCCAAAGTCAATGACAATACAATCAATAGACCTACACTTTAGCAATCTAAACTTGGATCTGTTATATTAGCAGGCCAGGGGGCAAAGGGTGGTGGTATAGGATGCACTTTGGGTTCATTGGTGAAGAGAGGTTGACACTGGTAATGGGAATGGCTCTGACTCACTGTATATATGAAATTCAACTTTGAACAAGGACTCTGTAGATAGCAATGGTTTCAATAAAATAAAAATATTAATAAAGGAAGAAATAACACTTCTGAACATATATGCACCCAATGAAAGGCGGCAAAATATATAAAACTACTGCTTATAGACTTAAAGAAAGACATTACTAATATCACAATAGTAGATGGAGATGTAAATATTGATCTGTCAACTCTCAATAGATCAAGATTAAAGGTTAAAACTCAACAAGGATATATTGGTTTTTAAGAAAAAAATAAAAGAAAGATGGTTAATAGATAGAACAGTAGATAGATGATAGATGATAGATATAGATAGATAGATGATAGATAGATAGATAGATAGATAGATAGATAGATAGATAGATAGATAGATGATAGATAGAATGATAGATAGATAGATAGATGATAGATAGATAGATAGATAGATAGATAGATAGATAGATAGATAGAAAGATAGATAGATAGAAGATAGATGATAGATAGATATATAGATAGATGATAGATAGATAGATAGATAGATAGATAGATAGATAGATAGACAGACAGACAGACAGACAGACAGACAGACAGACAGACAGATAGATAGATAGATAGATAGATAGATAGATAGATAGATAGATAGATAGATAGATAGACAGACAGATAGATAGATAGATAGATAGATAGATAGATAGATAGATAGATAGATAGATAGATAGATAGATAGATAGATAGATAGATAGATAGATAGATAGACAGAAAGATCATATTTCATTACCCAAAAGTCTAATACACATTCTTCACCGATGCACATGGGGCATTCTCCAAGATAAACATATATTCTTCAAGATAAGACACAAAACATACCTCCATAAAGAGAATAGAAGTTGTATAACCTTTCTCCTTTGACCATGATAAAATGAAAATAGTGTGAATTACAAACAGAAATAGGGAAATAACTCTAACAGCTGGAAATTAAACAGTTCATTAGTAAATAGCCAGTGGGTCAGAGAGGAAATAAAAAAAATTCAAAAGAATCCTGAAAACAAATGAAAATGCAGACATGAATTATCAGAATTTGCCTGACACAGCAAAAGTGTAATTAAGAGAAAAATGTGTGTTTTTGCAAGCATTCATCAGGAAGGATAAAAGGACTTACATAAATAACTTTACTGCACAGATTTTAAAAAATAAAATATAAACGACAAATGAGTCAAAGCAGGCAAGAGGAAGAATATAATAAAATTTAAAGCAGAAATTCACTACAAATTCTAAAAAGAATTCCAAAGATCAATGAAAGTAACAGTTGGTTCTTTGAAGAAATAAATAAGATAGATAAACTATTAGCAAGTTTCACAAAGAAAGAAAAAAAACTAATAAACTGACTCAAAAATGAAAGGTGGATGTCACGATAGACACATTATAAAACTAAAAGTGGGCCCAAAGAGATAGCACAGCGGTGTTTGTCTTGCAAGCAGCCAATCTAGGACCAAAGGTGGTTGATTTGAATCCCCGTGTCCCATATGGTCCCCCGTGCCTGCCAGGAGCTATTTCTGAGCAGACAGCCAGGAGTAACCCCTGAGTTTTTGGGTGTGGCCCAAAAACAAAAACAAAAACAAAAAAAACTAAAAGTATAATCAGAGATTACTTTGAGAATCTATATCACAAAATGGAGTAACTAAAAGTAATGGGTAAGTGCTTGTTATGATTTTGAATACCTTCACAGAGCAATCATTGTAAAGGAAATTTAAATGTTAATCAAACGTCTCTCAAAACAAAAGCCTGGCACCTTCTGGATTAACTAGTGAATTCTTTCAGACCTTTAAAAAGGACTGACAAGTCTTTTCAAGCTTTCAGAAAACTGAAGAAACAAATACACCCCAATAGTTTCTAGGAAACTAATATTATGCTGATACCAAAATCAGATCCACCACAAGAGGAAGAAAGGGAAAGAATTGTAAAACAATATCTTTGATGAAAAGAAATAAAAAATCCTCAACAAAATATTAGCAAACAGAATCTAACAATTTCTCAAAAATGTCATACACCAACCCCAAGCAGGATTATTGGTGGGAATTCAAGGATGGTTTAATATATGCAAGTCATTCAATAAAATACAATATATCAGAAAATAAAAAAATAAAATTCAAATTCTTATATAAATAGCCAGGAGTAACCTCTGAGAGTCACTGGGTGTGGCCCAAAAAAATAAAATAAAAGAGAACTGAAGGAATATTTCTCAATGTAGTTTAAGTCATTTATGACAAGCCCACAGAAAATATTATACACAGAAAAATTCTTGGGAAGTAAAAACAGAAGCCATCATTTCCTTGCAACTTCAAACTTTACTACAAAGAATTAGTAATTAAAACAATATATTGGAATAAAGACAGATGCTCAGATCAATAGAATAGGCTTGAATATCATGAGAAAAATGCTTAGGTACATAATAAATTAATCATCAATAAATAAACATGAAATATGAATTGGAGCAAAGAAAGTGTTGGAAAAACTGATCATCTACATGCAAAAAACAAACTCATGCCTTTTTTAATGCCACACACAAAATTTAAATAAAAATGATTTAAAGACCTTTATATCATATCTAAAACCATAAGACTATAGAGGTAAACATAAGCAGAACCCTCGATGATATTAAAGATACAAGCATCGTCAAGACTAAAACAACACTGAAAGCAAAGTTAACAAATGGAACTATATCAAACTAAGAAGATTCTGTAACTCAAAATAGTGACTGGATACAAAGAATACAAATAGTGACTGGATACTGAATACAAAGGTATTCATCTGATAGGAAGTTAATATCTAACATCTATAAGGCACTAGTAGAGCATACTAAGAAAAAAAACATCCAACCTCATAAAAACAATGCGGAAAACTGATGAACAGAAACTTCTTTTAAAGGTACATGAAAAAATGCTTCACATCATCAATCATTGGGGAGATGCAAATCAAAACAACAGTGCAGTATATCTTACACCAGACTGGAAGACATAAAAAATGACAAGAACACCCACTGCCAGCAAAGATGTAGAGAAAAAGGGACTTTCGTTCACTGATGGTGGGAATGTCAACTAGTCCAGCAATTTTTAAAACAAGGTGGACATTCCTCAAAAACTAGAAATTCAGCTTCAATTTGACCCATCAATACAGCCCTTGGGAATATACTAGAGGCTCTGAAAACATAATGTAGAAAGGGCATCTGCTCTCTTACGTTCATTCTAGTTCTATTCACAATAGTCAGAATCTGAAAACAACCCAAGTGTCCAGAGCATAGTAGCAAAGAGAGAATTGTGGTACATCTACATAATGAAATACTATGCAGCTGTTAGAAAAAATAAACTTATGAAATTTGTTTATACATGGATGAATATGGAGAGTATTAAGCTGAGCAATATGAGCCAAAGAAAGAGGAAGAGACAGAATGAGTGCACTCATTTGTGAGATAAAAACAGAAAGATAGCATTGTAATAATACCCAAAGTCAATGGAGACAATAGACAGGAGAACTGGTCCATATTAGGAAGCTTGCCACAAAGTATGAGGGAAGTGCAGTTAAGGCAGAAAGAATTTTTGTTGACCTAAGTGCATAATTAGTTTGATTCGTTCTATTATTATCATTGTATTTATTACTCTCTACATTAATATATACCTAAGCTAACTACTATATGTTTATATGTGTGCAGGAGCACACAGAGATAGGAATCCTCCTTGAGGGACAAACCTAAACCACAAACAACTCATACCTATACCCTATATAACCCCTCCCATATACTATCCCCTCTCCCTCCTCCAGAAATCCGACTATTCCTTCACCCCTCAATCCCACCCCACGATATACCCACCACACTATAACTCTTCACCCTCAGCTCTTAATCCATTAGGCACCAAGAAAGACCTCCTCCCACAATGAGCCAGTACCCACTACCCAAGTGAAGAGGCACCCACTCAAGCTCTCACCTCATTCCTGGCAAGAAAATACAACCAACACCCTGACAGACTCATGCAGTGTGGCCCTCCTAATTACCTCTCCCTAATGTGGACTGTGGCTTGATACCGGAACTAGCTCCAAAGGACCCCCACTGCAAGAACTCTACCCAAGACCTCCCTGCCTGGACCTCCACACCTCACAAGGAAATCTCAAAAGACAAGGGGGAACCCTATTCTTTCATCATAAGTATAAACCTATATAACAACATTACCTCTTACTCTATTTTTCCCCAAATGTAAAGTGATCTCCTGTATCACTTTCTCCCCTTTTTCTTTGTTTTCTTTTTTCTTTTCTTTTTTATTCTTGTTAGTTTCTTTTGTTTGTTTGTTTTGTCTTGTTTTAGTTTTTTAATTTGATTTTTGTTTTTGCTTCTTTTGGGTCACTCCTGGCGACGCTCGGAGGGTGCTCCTGGCTCTATGCTTGGAGAACGTCCCTGTGGGCACGGGGGACCATATGGGATGGATGCTGGGTTCTGAGCCAGAGTTCTTCAGACGCCTTGTCTCCATGCTCTCTCCTGGCCCCACTGTATTCTTTTAATTACGTCTTTTATTTAATCTTCTTTTTTTTTTTAAAGAAACTTTTTTCCTTTAGATATGTGTGAGCATATATATTCTTAGTTTTTGTCAGAAGTCTGTTTTCTCTCCACCCCCCAAATCCACCAGAAATATAATGTAGCACTACTTCCTCCTGCAAAGACATATTAAACAAAGGGGAAATTGTACGTATAAAAACAAGCTCTTATCTACTAGGGATAAGAACTCATACTTGTTTACAACACAGGGACATCTCCCACCCTGAATGTATGTCATGTGGAAACAACCTAGGCTCCAGGGACCTAGATACTGACTGTTCAGCCTTAACTCCTGGATCCCAGACATAGAAACGAAAGACTTCTCCACAACAGCTCCAGGAACCAAATCCCTTCCAGGGCATTTACAATGCTGCTCTGGCACCAACATGTGCCAGTTCTAAATTGATAACTTGACAATGAGGAAATGGGAACAACTTGATCTAAGAGCAAGTTGTCCTTCCTCATCAGCTATCGGATAAGACAAAATCAGAAGACATGTCACCCTTTGATCTGTGCAAAAGCCAAGATCGCTATATACAGACGACTGGTTGTTGCAACCAAGACTGAACAGTATGCATCCAGGGACCAACAACAACAACAGCAACAAAAAGCTCTAGCCTAGCTTTTGGTCTACGATCTGTTCAACAAACAAGAGCTCCAATTCCAGAAGTCTGACTGAGACAACCGCAACTGAATGGGTCTTCCGGAAACATAAGGAAAGACTATCCCAGGCTCCATTCTAGGAGCAACATAACGACCAAGAACACCAACTACAGAAGATGGATTAAAACAACACTGAAGAAGCATAACTGCTAGAACCACAAAGAAAGACTTCATAAGCTCCATTCCCTGAGCTGCACAGCCACCAAGATCTCTAGATACAGAGGTCTGATTTTACCATCCAAGACAAAGCAGAAGTCTTCCACACACCACGAAAGCAACAAGGGGAGAGTAAATGATCATGCAAGGAGTCTAGAGTTAATCCCATGACAGTATACTCCAGGGATGGAGAAACCCTGTATCTCCTAGGTCAAGGGAATTCCCTCTAAAATATCCCCAATAGTTACTGTGCCTATGCAGGGAGAAAAAGAAAAGGAAATAAAAGCACAAAACACAAAACAATCATTTTTCCACATGTTTATTTATCGATTGATCGATTTTTTTGAAGTCTTTATTTTGGTGTGGAGATTAAGGTTGATGTCTCTAATATTATTTTATTTTATTTTGTCTTGTCTTTCTCTTTCTTTTTGCACTCGAACATGACTTGATTTCAGAACCGAGACTATTGTGTGGTTGCCTGTCTTTATTGCTGTAGTGCTCACTGGTTATTTAATTCGATATTTCTTTTTGTATTGTTGTGGTGTTTCAATTACCTTTTTCACATCCTCTCTCAAACTGAGGTTGGAAGCCTCTAAAGGGACTCCGCCCATTTTCAGCATATTTGACTTTTGACTTCTTTTTTATTTATTTTTATTTTTTTTTCCTCTTATTTTGTACCCCAATGTATTGCTTTTCTTTCCTTCAAACAAAACCACATACCTTGATTTATCTAGCTCTGCCTCTTAAATAGAGGGGGAAACAGGACCAGATATGTGATCACTAATAGTAAGCCAGACAAAGAGGGGTCCACCTACTCTAGCAGCCTGGGGGGTGATGGTGGGGTATATGGGTTGTAGAAAGGGAACTGGAATGGGGGGAGGACAAATTTGGTGATGGGTATTCCCCTGATTCAATGTTAATACGTACCTAAATGCTACTGTGAAAGATATGTAAGCCATTATGGAAAAAAATTTTGTTTTTAATCAGAAACTTTCTTTGACTTACATGTATTATTATTATTATATCAATTATATTATATGTTATGTTATGTTAGTTTACCTCATTATGTTAATCAATTTTGTCTCTTGAATAAATTCTTACAATAAAAAAAGTAAAAAAAAGAAAATATAATCCTAGTTATTCTGCTTGATTCAATCCAATGGTCTTAAAAACATAAAAGATGTTTTTGTTAGCATTATGGAGTGACGTTAACAAAAATCAATATACAAAACAAATGAAGATTTTGAACATTAAACCAAACAGAATGCATTCTGATAACACCTGACTTGCATATTACTTGCAACAATGTGTTAAATTAAAATATTCTTGAAATTCTATCAACAAAGCAAGCAAATTTAATTGCTTATTAAACATTATCACTAAATTGAAATAATAAAGAGAAATTCTTTCTTTTCCTTTTCATCCTAATTGTTTTAATTTATTAAGCACAAAATCATGTTGATAATGTTTTTATACATTTGTAACTTGGTTTTCCCATTAACTCCTTTAGTCTTCTAAGTATCTTTCCTACCAAAAGACTTTTGGGAGGCTGAAGAAACAACTCTTCTGGTGGTATTACACATATATATGGCTCTGAGTTCAATCCCTACACTTAATAATGCTCGAATGATGCCATATGTGATCCTGATTGTTTCTGAGCAATTTAAGAGGCTAGAATAGAAGTTGAGCAGGAACTAGTTGGTCCCAATATCAGAGCTGCACTGAATTTAATCCATATTTTTTCAAATTTACTTTTTAAAAACAGCTCCTAGGGATGGATCATGGCAAAACTAGCAGATGCTAAAACCAACATTTCAAATTTTAAGTAATAGAACATATTTTAATAATTTGTTTAGATAAATATTTCACATTTATCATATAGGCCAAAAACAACTTTTATCAGGAAATTACAACATTAGGTATGTTATATTTCTTGAGGCATGTCAAATATACATGCAATAAATGTTAAATATACAAATACATATATTCTATGTACATATATATTATATTAGAACTCATCAAATTTACTTTCAGTATAGATTTCAAATCTAGTGTTCTATTCACTATCTCAGTTGTTCCCTCTTTGATCTGTGTAAGTATAAAAATACCTAGTTAGAAATCTGATATTTTTACTTCAAATCTTAGGTCCTCATTATTAGTTTTATAAATCCAGTAAATATTTAAAACAAAAAAAAACTTTTTCTCCCACAACACTTTTATTTATTGTGAACATTAAACCCTGAAGTTATTTGAATTTAGGCATACAAAAATAATGAAATTCAGAGTGTATTTTACTTCATCAGAAATATCAAACAGGCTTGAAGTGGGAAAAAATCTCAGAAATTCATGATGGAAAAGAAAGCAACTGTAGATAAGTGTCCTTCTTTCCACTCACTTTTAAATCATAAGAATTTGAGTGGACTAAATTTTGAGAATTTAAGAGAAGTTGATCCTCTTCCTACATTTCTCCCACAACCTCCTAACCCCATTCCCAGGTTTCCTTGCCTTCTGTCTCTTTCACTAGCCTTTATTCTGGGAAAAGAAGGTTTATTACAGACCACTCTTCTCTAGAAAGTTTAGCAAAATCAGCAGACAGAATAGGAGACACTGATTGGTACCTCCATCAGACTGCAGGCATAGGTAAAAAAAAATTAAGGCTTCTAAGTTATGGAGCCTTCATTAATATTTCTAACGAGGAGAATGTCACACAGTGAAATGAGTCATTACTAAATTTCTAGAAGTGCCGGGAGAACATAAATTAAAGAGATAAGATGATTCCACCCATAAAATAGGAAGCTTCGGGGAATTTAATAAGTACAGTACCTGCAGCCCTCAAGCTAGAGAAGGATAATGAGTCACAAAACCAAGCAAATCATGGTCTCCACAGCTACACTTTGTGTCTGCATCAATCATGGCTAAAGGAAAAATGCCTCCCTCCTTTTCTCTTCTTACTTCACACAGTTACCTTCTATTGCCATAGTGTCAAGTACAGTACTTGCCTTAAACTTTGTGATAGAAGAAAGCCCAGAAAATGAGCAGGTGCCAACAGGCCAAGAAACAATAGCTGACACTTCATTTTTCTATAATAGTTGTTACAGTATTTTTCCCTGGAAAAAAAAGAATAATAAAAAAGTCAAAAAATATAAAAGAAACATATTTCTTGCCCTAGGTGTCCTGTAGAACCCTTTATAGTTCATGTTTCTAAAACTTTAACTGGATCCTGTAGGTCTTGATCTTATTTTCCATTCAAAATGTAGGTATATGGTAAGAAATATCATTTAATTTAATATCCAGTAGTTAAGTCATTTTCCATAGAAATAGAGAGCCAATTCGGGTTTCACTCTGTAAATTGTAAGCCAGATAGCTCCTAGAAAGTTTGGCAATAAATCTTCCTTTATATTGAATATTGTAATGTCTAAATCAAGGAACTTAGGATACATCTTGTTTCTAAACAAGATATTTATAAAACCAAGGAGTTAAATATTACTACCTAAATGGACGAAATTCACGGTCCCTAGTATTTAAAATAGTGTAGGATAGGGGCTGGAGCTATATAGCACAGTGCTAGGGCATTTGCCTTGCACGAGGCTGACCTAGGTTCAATCCCCAGCATCCCATATCACCCCTGAGCCTACCAGGAGTGATTTTCTGAGCACAGAGCCAGGAGTAACTCCAGAGTACTGCCAGGGATGAACAAAAATAAAAAAATTAAAATAATGTAGGATTCAGGATATGGCTTAGTGTTAGAACATATGTCATATATGTGCAAAACCTTGCATTCAATCTCTGGCACCTCCCCAATCACAATCCCAAGATATAACCCTGGTGATACCACAAAAATCTTGTGTGTGTGTTTGTGTGTAATATACACTTCTTCTTTTTTTTACTCAGCAATTGTGTTGATCAAATAAATGTCCATATGCCCATTCTAAACAAACTCAGAACGATGACTGAATTTAGGGTGTGGAATAATGGAAGGGAAATTGCAGCTATCTGGGAGAGAAAGAGAGAAGAGAGAGAGGTAGAAACTAGGTATTGTTTTATTCCAATCTGCAATATGAAGTCTGCCTCTGCCTGCTGCCTTGGAGTTTTCTGAAAGAGATAGAAGTAATTCACAGGTCAGAGAAAGCCAGGGGAGGCCTGTAGGTCTGAAAGCACAGAGAGTGAAGGATAGAGGCAAAGCAGACAGTATTTTCCCAGTGCTTTTTGGTTTGGGGGCACACCCGATGATGCTCAGGAGTTACACCAGGCTATGCACTCAGAAATTGCTCCTGAATTGGGGGACCATATGAGATGCCGGAGATTGAACCCAGGTGCATCCTGGGTCAGCTGCGTGCAAGGCAAACGCCCAACCACTGCACTATTGCTCTGGCTCCATTTACCCAATGTTTTATCTCCAGCCCTGTGATCCGACCCACTCTGCAATGGCCATTTCCCTGCCCCCCCCCCAAATGTCAAAAGTTTTCCTTAGTTTTCCTTATATACTAGCAGTTACACGGGGGCATGTCCAAGGGGCTTATCCAAGGGACATGACCCAGTCCAATTGCCATTATAGGGGAGTGTCCAAGGGTCATGTCCAAGTCCAATTACCATTATATATATATATATATATATATATATATATATATATAGGAAGTTTCCTATGGGTAATGGTGAAGGGACATTGTTATCTTGGCTTTGCATGTGGTTTGATAACACTGCACTCGTAAAACTTAAAAATATTGCATAAAAACATTTATACTTTTTGGGACTGTAGCAATAGCACAGAGGGAGGACATTTATTTGCCTTGCAGGGTGGTCAATAGAGTTCTATGTCTGACATCCCTTATGTACCCCCCCAAGCCTACCAGTAGTAATTTCTGAGCACAGTCAGGAGTAACCCCTAAACAATGCCAGGTGTGGCACAACGCCAAAAACCAAGCAACAACAGAATAACATTGATACTTTTGACACTTGCCCACCTAGTAGTCCTTGTGCTTGCGCCAATTCTCTCAGACATTATTGCGAAGTAGACTCACCTACACCACCCTTAGCCCCATGCTGCAACCCAATTCTGGAACCCAATACATGTCCAAGAGGAGCCATAATGCTGATGATAGTCTCTTTTGTCATATAGGTTCTTCAAAAGCTCTGATCTGTGTCCACTGTGTAGCTCCTGTTGAGTGTTACTTCCTTTTTTTTTTTTTTTTTTTTTTGGTTTTTGGGCCACACCCGTTTGACGCTCAGGGGTTACTCCTGGCTATGAGCTCAGAAATCGCCCCTGGCTTGGGGGGACCATATGGGACACTGGGGGATCGAACAGAGGTCCGTCCTATGCTAGCGCTTGCAAGGCAGACATTTTACCTCTAGCGCCACCTTCCCAGCCCCTGAGTGTTACTTCTACCTTGCATTTTGCAATAGGAAGCCCCCCTTACTGACACAGCATGCCGCCCATCTCTGCAACTCAAAATCATGTGAACCACTTCCACCCTGCAACCTTATAAACTCAAAGTGTTTCAGGATTTGATATGTTGTGTAAAATACCTCCATAATTACATTCTATGCAAATAAAAGCATTGATTATTCACCTGTAGGAACACTGGAAAAGAATGATAGGGTACTGACATTGCTAGATCAACAGATTGTAGGCAGTTACAGTTTGCTGAAATATAAAGAAACTCAAATAAGAGCTCCCACAAATCTTTAAAAACAACAACAACAAAGAAACAGGAATTCACATGCTTTGGTAGACAGGGGCAATAGTGCTTGCAAATGACTCCGCTTATATAAGACCTCAAACCTCATTAATGAGAAACTAATATCAATGCTCAATACAAAGGCCATGGAAATAAGGCAATTGGAAGAACAATTCAACAAACTGAAAGGTGAAATGATCTAGGCGATTAAATAATTCACACAAATATAATTGAAGGAGTTTTAAAAATGCCATAGCAAGCCTCAGCAACAGTCTTCAACAGGCAGAGAACTAGTGATATTAAAGACAAAATGCCAACCATTACCAGGAATGAAATAAATGAGAACTAAATTGAAAAGAAGATAATTTATGATATAGGTAATAGCAAGAGGAGTTATTTTCAAATCATAGGAATGCCTGGAATGAAAAAAGGGAAAGGAAAAAAGTTTGGTGGTAGAAATAATTACAGAGAACTTTCCTGATCTCTGGAGAGAAGTATCTGCATAGATTCAAGAGGCCCAGTGGTTACCAAACAAAACAGTGCAAGACATATAATAATCAAATGGTTAAAAAAGAAAAGAAAAAGACTATTAAAAGTAATAATAGAATAAAAGACCCTAAAATATGAGGAATATAGCATATGAACCACCAGTAGACCTTTCAGATAATATCTTATATGTCAGAAAGAAAGTATAATGATATATTCAAAGTATTGAATGCAAAAACTTTCAGCCATGAATCCCCTACCCTGAGAAGCTATCATTTATTTAATTTGAGAGAGGAATTAAAACCATATCAAACAAACAAGAACTGACAGAATTTGTGACAACTAACCAATCCTTCAAATATTACTGAAAAGCTACCTATAAAATACAGACTCACGCAAAACAGCTACATCTCTCTCATACACACACACACACACACACACACACACACACACACACACACTCATGCAATACAAACCTATATTTCAGTAAGCTCTCTCAATGACAATAGACTAAACTGTCTACTAAAAGGTGCAGAGTAGCCGAATAGTTCAGGAATGAAAATCCTTCTGCTGCCTACAGGAAATTACATTTAAATTCACAGGTAAATACAGCTTTAGAATGAAAAGGTAAAAAACTATCATACAAGACAATGGAAGGAAAATAAAACAGAGACAGCCATACTTGTATCAGACTAGCATTCATTCTGAAGAAGGTAGAGACAGTGATAAACACTACCTATTGGTTAAGGGAACAATAGATGAATAAATACTATCATCAACATTTATGCTATCAAATGAAAATCCAAAAAAGTTCATAAAGCTTCCACTAACAATTCTAAAGAAATGCATTGGCTAGAAAACAACAGTAGTGGGAGACTTCAACACTTCATTTTCACCACTAGGCAGATCAATCAGATGGAATATCAGTAAAGAGACAAGGGCCCTAAATGGTGTCATTGGCCATATAGCAGGATCTCCTGATTCTGTATGTTATTTGTTAGTTTTGTTTTCATGAAGTTACTGAGACATTTTATGCATCACTGAAGTCTAATGTTTTGGGGTCTAAAGAGATAGTACAGCGGGTAAGGACAAAGGTTTGAACCCAGATATCCAGCCATTCAGGAATAATCCCTGAGCACAGAGCCAGAAATAAGTCTTGGCCACAGTCAAACGTGGATCAAAAAATAAACTAAAATTAAATTAAGTCTAAGGTTTTATTAGTATACATCTTAAACTTGATTATCATTTATGAATTTTCTATGGTTTCCTATAGATTATATTAACATGTAGATTTAGGTATTTCATTTCTGTAAGTTTTTTTTTACTTATAGTTTTATTTTTGTGATTTATGAGCTTCAATATAAATTTAAATAGATTCTCTTTTACCTGACTTCCATTTCAACATCTTTGTCTAATTCTTATTCTTCTGGCTCTTTTTGATGACATTATCTAATGTCCCTTATTAAATTTTCATTTATATCCAGTTTCTCTTGGGAACTTAGAATTTAATTTTCTCTCTTTTTTTCTTCATAATAGTTTTACTGAGTCAAATACATTTTTCATTCTTTCTTTTTTTTTAGTGCCTCAGATGGAACACATATTGAGGCATATCCCTGGCCTCTTGATAGGTAATTTTATTTCTTTCTTTCTCCATTTCTTCCTTTCTCTCAGTTTTAAGCCACACTCTGGGTATGCTCAGGGTTTATTCCTGAGGGCTCACTTCTGGTGATATTTAAATCAAATATAGTTGGGAGAGATTGAACCTAGGTAAGCCATTTTCTATGCAAATGTTAGTAAGGCAAAACCTTACTTCAGGTAATATCACACCAGCCCTAAAATACACTTCAAAATTTCTCTCTGTTTAGTCTGCTTCTGGTATCATATTTAAATTTCTTATTTGATATGTTACCTAACACTGCGTTTGCTTTATTTGTGATATTGTGATATCTTTTTTTCATGCTTAATACAGGGAAAACCTATCTTCAAATCAAAAGTTCAATTCTCATTTTATATTTTTTCTTAACTTATTCTATAAACGATTTTGGCATCTCTGCACTATGGTTGATGAAGGAAAATATTATCCAGTACCAAAGAAGTCTGTACATCTACACAACAGAATAGTATACAGCTATCTGGAGAGATGAAGTCATGAAATTTTCCTATACATGGACATACATGGAATCTATTATGCTGAGTGAAATAAGTCAAAGGGAAAGAGATAGACACAGAATAATCTAACTCCTCTATGGGTTTTAAGAAAAATAAAAGACATTATTGTAATAATACTCAGAGACAATAGAGATGAGAGAGATGAGGGCTGGAAGGACTGACTCTCGATATGAAGCTCACCACAAATAGTGGTAAGTGTTTTTAGAGAAATAACTGCACTGACAACTATGGTGAAAATATCAGTGAGTGAGAGAAGTAGAATGCCTGTCTTGAATACAGGCCGAGGGGAAGGAGATTGGTGATGAGAATATTGCACTGGTGAAGGGGGGTGTTCTTTTTATGACTGAAAGCCAACTACAATCATATTTGTAATCAAGGTGCTTAAATAAAGAGATATTATTTTTAAAAAAAAGTCTATGGTAGGAGGAATGCAAAAAAGATACTAATTTTAAATAAAACTAAAAGAAGACAAAATTGCCATATTATGACAGATATTACAACAGTAGCTATCTCTTCAGATGATACTATTATGGGCATAATAAAATGCCTTCATAATACTGGTACTATTCTATAATTTTATCTGGAAGATGTTTATATGAGTATCAACATTGATATACAAAATTTGTACCACAGTTCAAAATAAACAGTAACTTAAATGGGAGGGGGGGAGCTTCTTTCCTGTAAAGTAAATGGTATATAAAACAAAAGACACTCTACATGGTGCTGGAGAGATAAAACAAGTACTTGCTTTGGATGCGACTGACCCAGCTTTGATCTGTGAAATCCTATGTAATATCCTCAAACCCACAAGGGGTGACTCCTGAGCACAAAGTCAGAAGCATAGCCAGTAATCGAGCCAAAATTTAAAGACACCTCATATACTACATACTGAAAGAAATTATTTATCCACCCCTCATCTCAAAAGGGGTTAATACTCAAAATATATAACATCTATGTGAAACTTAAGAACAACAAAAATATTCCCATCAAAAATTGGGGAAAAGAGATAAACTTACATTTAAGGATGTACCTAAGATTCAGCGATTATCTTATCCAAATTTGTATAAAACTGTTGCCAGTGTGGAAATTTTTTTACTTTAGCATGCTGACTTGCATATTTTGTTGTAACAAGATTGGAGATCAGTTATAAGCCAACATAATTCTATTTATTCTGTTCTACTTATTTCTGCTTCTTTGTGTTTCTTATCAAAAAATATGACAGTGCCTAACTTTTGCTTGTTTGATATGAATACTGTTGTTTTGCTGAACCTAGACTAAAATTTTTTCAATAAAAATGAGTCTAAGTTATAGCTTACTTTTTATTAAACTACGCACAATTTTGATTTATGACTCAGTATCTCAAATCATTTAAACTCTCATGGATTGGAAAAAGAATCATGACAGTTATGTTTATGACTCTAAAACACTATTATTTGCATAAAATATATGAAATATTCTTGTACTCCTTTTAGGACTCAGGATATCTACTTGACTACTATTGTTCTAAATTTGCTTCATTTGCCAATTAGCCATAAGAATAAATTCTTCGGGGCCGGAGAGATAGCACAGCAGCATTTGCCTTGCAAGCAGCCAACCCAGGACCTAAGAAGGTTGGTTCGAATCCCGGTGTCCCACATAGTCCCCCATGCCTGCCAGGAGCTATTTTCTGAGCAGATAGCCAGGAGTAACCCCTGAGCACCGCCGGGTGTAACCCAAAAACCAAAAAAAAAAAAAAAAAAAAAAAAAAAAAGAATTAATTCTTCTTGCCACACACCTTAGGAAACATTTCTATTAACTTCATTTGCATAGAGGTATAAAATTAATCAAATGACAAAAATTAGTTAATGTTTAAACTTCACTCAAATGCTTCCCTAACGGGCCATAAGTTTGTTCTCTATACACTAAACATCAAAAAAATTAAATTAAACTGCTTGATGCCATATATATCATCAGTTTCTAGTGAAAGGATTTACTAATGCACAAGTATATTTAAAAATATATTGTAATAGTCTCTCAGGAATATAATGTAAATTGAATAGTTGCTATATCCATGTTAACATTTTAGGTAACTTAAATGAATATAGCTATTTTATTTTATATGAATAATTTCATTTTCTTCAGTTTATAATAACCATGAATCATAATTATAATTATTCTTCTTTTGTTCAGCCTATCACAATTTCAAAAATGTATTTCCCTTATAATTAAAATAATGTGTCTGAAATAGACAGGATGGTGTAGGTTAACAACTATAATGACCACCCATACCTAAACATAGATCTTAAAGCCAAGAAAAAGTTTAGGGCATGGACAATTCATTTTTGGTGATATGTCAGTGGTCATATAAAATTTAAAAATTGTAACAAAAGCATTTCCAGTTTAAATAAGGGAATTTTGTAGTAATAAGCAGATATTGTAAGGAGGTGAATGTCACTTCAATATAATAGCATTGAAATGATTTGTTTGGTAGGCTTTCATTGAAAAATATTCCTCTCATAAACTAGACCTTAGAAAATAATTAATGCTCATTGTATAATAATGTATAGAACTTAATGTGTAAGAGAGGTGTGGGAAAGCCCTGTATAACTCTTAGTTAAAATAAAAGTATAATAGCTTTTCTCAGCCTCCTTTCGGTTCCAACACTATTCCTCATGATCTGCTCCCTGGGGCCAGCCAGGTTTCTGTCTGGGTGGGAACAGGAACCTCCTGTCCTAATCCCTCCCACCAGATGCAAACAGGGCTGTCTATTGAGCCTTTCTTCAGCCTCCTTCTAGGTCCCAACACCATTGCTGATCAACTGCCCCCTTGGGCCTGTCAGGTCTGTGTATGGGCAGAAACATGGCCCAAACCAAACTCATTTCAATTTATATCAATTTATATTATATACAGCTCAAAAACCAGCAAATAAACCAATGAACTAATGTGAAATATTTTAATCATACCTAGATAACCTTGCTTGTTTAGAAAAATAACCTCTAAAGACGATATAAAAAGTTCCAAAGAATCACATTTTAAACACCCAAACTCCAGCATTCCAAACCACTAAATGGAAAGATCAATGGGGAAGCTAAGGAAGACACCTACAGTTGCAGATATGGAAAGAAATCCTGGCAAATTTGCAAGTCGACCCAAATGCCTAAACCTTATGGATGAGGACCTAAAATCAACACTTAATGGATTAGCAAAGGAAATTAAGGAGTCACTAGCCTACAAAATCAAGAAATCTAGGAATCTATAGATGAAAAATTCAGCCAACTCAAGGAACTCTTTTAGAACATGAAAGAATCCATTCAAATGGAACTAAAGAAACTAAAAAACATGTTAGCAAGCTATAATGGTAGAATTCTACAGGTGGAGAATCTCAGACTAACTTGAAGACAAATTACAAGCCAGCAGTGATAAAGTCAAAAAAGGAGAGACAAAGCATTGGAAGAAAATGTAAGGCACTTAATGACAAAAGACAAAAGATATAATCTCTGAATTATAGGAATATCTCTAACAAGAAGATGTAGAAAAAATCTAACACCTGGAGACTAAATAACATGATGGATCAAAATAAATAACAACAATGGATCAAAAAGGAAATAAAAATGAAGATATTTTTGAAACTAATAATAAAGAAACAAATTGCCCAAATTTATGGGACACAGCAAAAGTAGTAATTTGGGGGAAACTCATAGCAATACAAGTTTACATTAGGAAAGAAAGAAATGACAAATATCAATAGATGCAGAGAAAGGACTTGACAAAATCCAACACTCATTCATGATGAAGATTCTCAGCAAAATAGGTGTGAATGGAACCTTTCATGCGCATTGATTAGAAGAACAAATATCATCAAAATGACCATCTCACCTAAACTACTATAGATATTCAAAGCAATCCCACTTCAAATTAAGGCAGCATCTTACAAGAAATTAGAACAATCAATTATAAAGTTTGTATGGGACCATAAGAGACCCATAATAACCAAATCAATATTGAAAAACAAGAAAGTGGGTGGCATGTCATTAACTAATTTGAAGCTCTACAATATCTGGCTAGAATGCCTTAGTGATCAAAACAGATGGTGTTGGAACAATTGGATAATTATGTTTAAGAAATTAAAGATTGGTTCATATCTCACACCTAACACAAAAGTCAAATCAAAGTGTATTAAATATCTTGAGATTAGAGCCGAATCTATAAAGTTCATTGATAAAAACATAGGCAGAACACTCCAAGACACATGACAAAAAGGTTCCTCATCACTTATACTTAAGGAAATCTAAATTAAGACAACAATAAAATATTATCTTACACCATTGAGATGGCACATATCAAAACTACTGGTAACAATCTCTATTGGTAAGGATGTGGTGAGAATTTCCAACATTGATGGTGGGTATGCTCAGACTTGAAATCAACCTAGATGTCCAACAATAGATGAGTGCTCATGAAGATGTGATACATATATACAATTAAATACTACATCACTATAAGGAATGATGCCCTCATGCAATTTGCAACAAGTTGGATGGAACTAGAAGATATTATGTTAAATCAAGTTAGATATAAAAAGAAGGATAAAGATAGAGTGATATCAGTTATATGTAGTATTTAGAATAACTTCATGAAGAAACACAATGGTAGACTCTAAATGGTAGTTGTATATAGTGTATATATACATATATATAGTGTATATAGTGAGAAGGAGGGAACTTAGTGAAAGAGGAGAAACACAAAAGCTTATAGTCTTTTCCATACTTCACAGCGATCTTCAGCAACGAAAAAACTATCTAGATTGAGTAGGTGTCCAATGAACTGCTATTTATAGATGTCTATAATAATGTTCTAATGCTTTTATCCACAGAAATAGGTGCAGAATGTGTTGGAAGCAATAGACCCCCACTACAATGCTCATAATAAAAAGTTATAGTGTCTTAATTTTAATATGTCTATAATAACTCCTTGATATTTTGTCCATAATGGCACTTAGAGATATAAGATGGTCTCCCTAGTTTCACATTTCAATGCTAAATTATATTAAACTCAAAAGACAGTGCTCATTAAGATAATGTTTTGACAAAAATTTTAAATTTATTCATTTTCCATTGATTATGCCTGCTAATATGATCTAATGTGTATGTCCACAGATAACAATGTAATATGCAACTGCATGCCATAAATTATTGCTACGGTGCTCATTCATTGAGTATGTTATTGCAATTTATTTTTAATTCTAGGTAGTTCCCCTCATCCCAACCAGCTGCCAAATAGCTCCCAAAGAGAAAAGACAGATTTTTCCCTGCCTTGCCTCAACCTGATAATATGAAAAGAGTGAAGATTGATGAATGGTTACAGACTAAAATGTTTTTACTCATCTAATAAGAAAGAACCAATGAAATGAAAATCTTTTTCTAGTCTTCTATTTACATGACTAGGAAAGCATGTTGAAAGTCTTTTCTTCATTCCTAACCTTCTCCAAGACTATCCTATATTTTCATTAATGATCTAGAAAGAGTCCTTATCTTAGCATCGAATCTAAAGTACATTAAACTTAAAGTATATTCCAGCAATACTTATTAAAAATCAATTTTCATCATGTAAAAGATAATATCCCTTGTCTTATGAGTCTTTTTTAAACTTTATTTATGGGTTCACAAACCAGAAGTTTGTCTAACATTAGCTATTAAATACCTTACTGAGGAATAAATTGCATTTGCAACTTTAGGAAAGTATAAAGAACTGTAACAGTAATATAAAGTACAGAGTACAAGGGATAACTACAATATAGTTATAGTTGTACAATATGCAAATATATAGTTGTATAATATACACTATATAGTTGTATAATATTAAAAAATAGTTCAGAATATTATGGTAAAGAAAATGTATAATACTAAAATAACAATGTAACAGTTGATACATTGGTTAGAGACTCTTTCTGTACAAGAAAATTAAAATAGATGAAAGGAGCAATAAGAAGGATGGCAACTCCCCCAAACAAAAAACATCCCTCATCACTATTTTCTCTTTCTCAAAATGAACCTAAAATAGAGATCAGATAGTCTCAAGAAACAAGTTCCTCTGTGATTTGAAATCATCATTTTTGTACCCAGGTCAGTGCCTTGAGTGCCACAGCTCCACTTCTGCAGCCACACATTTTTTCCAGTAACTCAGCCACACCATAACACATTTTAAACAACTCCAGACTGCAAATGTCACAATAGGAAAGTCCTAGTGATGTCAGCCAAAATATCAGCATACTTAGAGTTTTGGTCAGATTGGTATCTTTGCAGAGAACTTTTCATCCCATCTTCTCATATTTCTGAAAGTCCTGGCATCCAAAATCATGCCCCCAAAAAGCCACAGTATCAGCAATAGTGCTTGGAATTCCTGGAAAACTCCGAATTATTTTAATACTGTCATCTCTCTAGGGACACACTAATTTAGATGCCAATATGTATCTGAAGCTATCTAATGTTCAGAAACAAAAGAATTAACAGAATATCAACTAACAACAAGAGGCTATTAAACCATTGACTTAATGACCTCATTGCAAGATATAATAATAATTACAATTTTTTTTGTTGTACTCTTTTATTTTTTATTCTTTCATTTTTCCTTTTTTAATAATTTGTTCCCATTTAACCCAAAACAATTGCATTATGAATAACTGTGTCCATAATATCTATTTATATTTTACTCTACCTACTTAAAAGAGGAAAGAAAACAATAAATGAGCTACATACAAAGAATGAAAAGGTCACAAAAATAGTATTGTTTCTCAGACTATTACTCAAAACTAAAAATAAATAGTTAAAAAAATTCAAGAGAGTCTATAAGAAATATAAATTTCTCTCACTCATTTTCATATTCCTCTCCTCTCTCAATCTCTTTTCTTTCTTCTCTCAGGCTATGTCTTGGTTTGAAACAATATTTTAATTTTGGCATCTCAGTCCTTATTTTTGTTTTGGGCTTTAAATAAATTTTTATATCAGTAAATAAAGAAATACTAAATTATATTTTATAAAAAAATAAGTTAAAAACTTGCCATTAGTATTATAAATAAGAAGCACAAACCTTTGGACAGAAGCAAAATAATAATGATAGGGATTCCAGGAATGAACATAAGATATAATTGTTTAAATATAAAGTGAAATATAAGTATATAAATTAAATATAAATTTGATGATAGTCTTAAAACAAAAATATTCAGATGAAACAATACAAATGGACAATAGTCACTATACAAGAGGAGGAATATATCAAAATACATCGGTTTAAAGTTAGAGATTAAAGAAATGTAGAAATTAAATTTTTTTACCTTAAAATTGCAACTTCATCATATAAATATGTCTATAAAAATGTCTATAAATGTGAAAGAATTGGTTTTATCACTCAGAAGCACAGAGTAGGAATATAGATAAAGAAACAATACGAACTTTATAATACTGAAGGACATCCCCCTGAACTTCATTGATAAGTATAGGTTCAAATTAAAGAGACAGAAAACAGACATGTAGTTACATGGTAGCTGAACAATTGTAGGGAAGATCCAGCATAGCATACAAGTTAGAATTCGTTCTAAAGAAAGATTGTAAGATCCAGAGTGCTGATTAAATAATCAACACATTAAGAGAACTTAATACTTATTAACACATATGTGTCAAATGTAGAAGCAAAAATTTAAAAGCAACTATATAAATAGAGCTGAAGCAATACATTGTCTGAAACACAAAGTTGTGCGAGTCATGGAGAGCATTGGTGGTGAAAACGTTGCACTAGTGAAGGGGGGTGTCTTTTTTTTTTATAAATAAAACCAACTACAAATATGCTTATAATCATGGTGCTTAAATAAACATATTTTTAAAAAAGATACTATTTAAACCACTGAGCACATTAACCTTACAGAAAATTTTTAGAAAATGTTTGTAAATAAGAAGTTGAAAGAATCAGACAAGAAGTAATGTTTACAGAGCTCTCACTGCCAAAAGACTAATAGCACCTTCTATAATCTTAAAAAAGGGGAGAAGATAATCCATTATTTTTCCAAGAAAGCTTAACATGTAGACAAAGACTAGTTCACTGGAACTCACTTTGATTAAAAAAAATCTGTTTCATTTCTATAGTCATGTTAAGTAAATAAATACACACTTGGCACACTTTAGCCTTGAAAAGTTAATCTGGCTTACATCCACTATAAAGGCAAAAGCATATCTAATAGAAGCACACACTCTGCAAGAACTAAGTCACATATCTAAGCATAACACTGTTTTTTATCTTACTAAAGTATCTTGTTAGCAGTTGGCTCTCAATGTTGTCACCCAGAAAGTACCTAGAGATTAAATGATAAGGTGTCATGATCAATTATTTATATCTGTCAAGATAAGCAAATACATATTAATGTGTGTAAAGCATTCCCTTCTCTCTTGCGAAAGGAAAATTCTAACTACAAAACTACTAAAATAGGCTGAATATATTTTACACATCACTGAAAATGTGCATTGAAAGGAGGCAAAATTCAGAGGAGATCAGCAATTAGCATTTCCTGAGACTCCAATAGTAGATAATAATAGTCTTTAGCTTTAGGATGTGGGTCCTTTATTAGAAGACTTTAAATTATATCTTTACATAAATGCACACTATACAATCATATAATATATTACAAATTAGAGGAAAAAATCACTATTTCTTTCAAAATTATTCTGTCAGTAAAAGCTCTTGGACTGTGATACTGCATTAAACAATTTAAGGCAGTACTCTCTATTTAGTTTTGAGTATGTCGTATCATATTCTTCAATACAGAGATTTTTACTAATAATATTTTTCATGAAATAGAGTTCCATTCATAGAGTTCAATCACAATCTGTTATGTAAATAATTGTTTGGTTTGGGGTTACTTTACATAAGATTGAGCATAAGGGAGTGACTCATATATATATCAAAATAATAATTAGAAGTAGATTTTTAAAAAAGCAAAGCAAATTGTTTGCATTGATATTTTAAAAATAGAAAAAGCACATATACATTTCAGATAAAAAAATTTTCTGGACAGTGCTAGGAGACAAAAAAAATGAGTTTGCAGAATCTATAAGGAGAAGGATAAGAAAGAACATTGAAAATAAAGTTTAAATGTTGCAGGAAATGTACTGTCGGGGTTAATTAAAAAGGTTGTTGATGCCTAGGAGTTCCTATTCTTTTACAGTGGGAGAATGGCTGAGGGATGATCTCCAAAGTGGTTCACAGAAGGGTCAGGAGTCCATATTCTTGACTTCACTGAAGACAATGATTTAAGAGTGATCTAGAAGTCAAGTCAGATGACAATTCACTAAAGGATCAGAATGTAGGAGTTAACTGAAGAAATAATGACTGTATCTAAATAATACAGAGAGGTTACTAAAGAATATATAGTCAAAAATAGAAATATTATCTAGAAAAACTAGAATCATTTATATACAAAACTTTAGGTTCTATTAAAGTGAGATAAATTAATAAGGTGAATATTTTGTGTGGAATCTATGAGAAGAGGGAGAAGGGTATTGATTCTGGGGTCAAGCATCACTCAAATTCTAAACACATTTGGTCGCTTTGAGGGCTATGATGGTGTTTGTAAACTGATATGATATAAGTGATGGTTTTTGCAATATAAACATATAATTACTAGCATACACTGAAGTTGGAGTTTTTATATAAATCACTTTATCTTTTATTTAATTCACTCTAATGTTAGGTTTATTATTTTCATATATTGGTGTGTAATCTATTCACTATTAATTCTGTTAGTAGAAACATACTAGGTTTACCGCATTTAGGTGTAGGCATGCAAAAGAAAAGTCTGATAAAACATGGGAATGGATTAATAAGAGGAATGGTAGATCAATCGTGTTGTCATGTTAAAAGATGAAAAAAACAATCTTTGTCTTTAAGAATATAGGAATATAAAGAAATAACAGAACGTTGCAGTTGTTAGGATTCATAGCAACAGAAAGATTTTAAAATGGTATATTTTTCAGCAATCTTCATGTCAGTCCTTAGAAAAATGAATAGTCTTCTTACCTAAAAATGGTTAAGCCTGGGCCTGGAGAGATAGCACAGCGGCGTTTGCCTTGCAAGCAGCTGATCCAGGACCAAAGGTGGTTGGTTCGAATCCCAGTGTCCCATTTGGTCCCCCGTGCCTGCCAGGAGGTATTTCTGAGCAGATAGCCAGGAGTAACCCCTGAGCACTGCCGGGTGCGGCCCAAAAACCAAAAAAAAAAAAAAAAAAAGTGATTAAGCCTATTACCTGCTTCATTAGTTTTGCTTGGAAAATATCTTATAGGGTCCTGAGAGATAGAAGAGTAGTAGGGCATTTGCCTTCCATGCAGCCTAGCCAGGAGGGACTTGGTTTGATACCTGGCATCCCATATGGTCCCCCAGCCTACCAGGGGCGATTTCTGAATGCAGAGCCAGGAGTGACCACTGAGCCCTGCTTGGTGTGGCCCAGTAACCAATCAATCAGTAAATAAAGTTTTAAAAAATAAAAAAAGAAAATACCTTTTATATACATTTTCTTGTTTAATAACACTTATGTAGTCTTAACTAGAAAAATAGCTTTTACTCTCAACTATAGTCAGTCAACACCAAAGAGAGTCTAAAGGCTAAAATACTAGAGTTGGAAAGAGCCTAAGACACATTCTAGTTTCTAAGAGGAAAAAGCAGGGAACAACTGAACATAAAGTTTTTCCATTGTTTGCCCATTCAGTCAATGGCATAGGTAGACATCAGCAGCATTGTTCATTTAAAATCAAAGATTCTTTATCATATAGTGACAGTTTAAATTTGTGGGATTTTTTATTATATTTTCAAACATTTTTATTTAAAGCATTGTGACTTGCAGTTATTCTTCATGATCAAGTGGGTTTCATCCTAGAGATGTAATATGTGCAAATCAACTAACATCATAAATCACACTAGTGAAAGGAAAGATAAAATCATATGCTTATATTAATTGATATAGAGAGAGCTTTTGACAAGATCCAACACCCATTCATGATTAAAACCCTCAGCAAAATAAGGGTGGAAGGAACCTTCCTCAAGATAGTAAAAGCTATCTGTAAAAAGCCAATATTATTTTTTTAAAACTTTATTGATTGATTGAGCAGAGGTTGGGCCACACCCAGAGGTGCTCCAGTGGTAGACCTGGCTCTGCACTCAGAAATCACCCCTGGCAGGCTGGGGGACCATATGGGATGTGGGAAATCAAACAGGGTCCTTCCTGGGTCAGCTGCATACATAAATACCTCATAGATACCACTATGCTATCTCTCTGGCCCAGCCAACATTATTCTTAATGATGAAAATCTAAAAGCATTCCCACTGAGGTCAGGCACAAGGCAAAGATGTTCACTGTCTCCACTCTTATTCAAAATCATATTAGAAGTCCTAACAACATCACTCAAGAGAAGGAAATCAATAAAATCCAAACTGGAAAAGAGGAAATCAGACTATCTCTATTTGCAGATGACATGATGATATACATTAAAGACCCTAAGGAGTCCACAATAAAGCCTCTGAAAACAATGAACCAATCCAGTATAGTGGCCAGCTGCAAAGTCAATATACAAAAATTGGTTGCATTTTTTATACAAATAATTGACTGGATTTTTATACATATATAAAAGAGACTGATGGAGATTTCGACACATTTGCATATTACAAGGAAGTGATTTAATCTCTCTCAAAAATCAAAACATAAAAATTCTTATTATAAGCAGACTTGTCAGTCAGTTCATCATAGAAAATACAATCAGACTATTTAGAAAAAAATTCCCACTCTGGCAAGAAAATGCAAACAATAAACTTTAAATATTCTTGCTGTCTCAAACCTCAAAGTTCATCTAATAGAAACAGGGAAGCTCTCAGAAATAAAATATCCTCCTGCCAAGTTGATAGAATTTTATTAAGGTTTTCCTACAGTGGCATTTTTTGAAACTTAAAGATAAATTAACATTTCATTTCTTTTTCAACAGATTCATAATAGTATCTCCATACTGGGAAATACATTGGTCAAATATGTGTTTATATATTGAGAATTTGTCTCAAGGTTACCTAGTGTGGATCACAAGTTACAAGTTTAATTTAAAAATATTCTTTCTTTGGGGCAAGGATATACACTTGTGCAAGATAGTCAAATTTGCTTGTTACAGTATGGAGCAGAGATTGATAATCTTTTTGGTCTCTTTTATTATAATCACAATTAAACCCATGAAGTCCTTCATATTGTGACTGTTCTTTATATTTCCCTTCTACTGTCATCATTCTTTCTATTGTGGGATAATGATAGGAGTGACTTCAAAATATGGTAAGGGTAATCCTTCAAATATTAACTGGGAGATATTTTTGTCACAACAACTTACACTTGCTTTGAAAGTTATTAACAGAGCATAAGCAATGTTAAAATCAAATACAATTGAGTATAACTATGACTTCTGTATTAGAACTTAAGTTTTGACATTTAAATTTTAAAAAAAATTTAATTTAAAATTCAATTCGATAAAACTTTATGCAAGATATTCCTCCCCTCTCTGGAAATTTGCAGTTATGTAGGCATGTCTTCTTAGGGAATAAAACTCTCAGTACAAAAGTAAAATCTAATGGAGAGACATAATTGGAAGAGAAAATGAGTTGAAATATAGCAAGGTGGTGGTTGACAATGAGAAAGGAAATGAACTATAGACAAGGCTACGTCCTTGGAGTAAAATACAATTGAGATTTTTATAGAACTGGTGGAGACTTAAATACCAATCAGGTATCTCATTTTACAAGATTAAAAAGCAGAAAGTCTTTTTAGTTGGGTTTGCTATTCTGGAAAAAGAATGGAAAAGAAAAATTAGAGTAGACCAGAAAACTAAAATACCCAACATACACATCCAGCCCTTGAGACTAATATTAAATATCAAAGAAGAAAAGTGCTTAGAAGTTGTGGCTAAAGATATAGGCAAGTTACTGGCACAAACTCAAGAAATGAAAGACAAAGTGAAGTGCAAAATAGAAAATAGCTCTCTTCATGGAGATGCAATCTCTTAGCCTCTTAACTATATAGTCTTCCTAGATAAATAGCAGGGTATCAAAGCCTGAACATAGTCAGAAAATACTAATATCCTCAATGAATTTAAAGGCAGGATAAATTAACATGATGCTGAAGCAGGAATACAAAGTCTCCTGGGTATTGAAGATGACAAGTTTGTTTTTTGTTTGGGTTTGGATTTGGTTTAGTGTTTGGTTTCATTTGGTTTCATTTAATGTTGGATTTGAAGGGTTTGAAAGAACCTTCCAGAGATTATCAGAATGTGTGCAATAGTGCGATGTGAGTGCCTAAGAATGGGGTGTTGCTTGGGGGCTTTCAATGCCAATAATTATCTGGGGCACCCTGGATCAAATGCAGCAATGCTCCAGCGCTGTACCTGGTAGATACTCGATTAAGCTATGGAAGGAAGGAAACCAAGTTTGCTGCATGTCTGTTGGCTCTGCCATTCCATCCTGGGATACCTGGGTGGCTATTCCGCAAGAAATTTCCAGAATCCTTAACATAATTTTGCAAGATTTGAAGCACCTGCATGATCATATGAGTAAATAAAAGAAATGTACAGATTTATGTGTCAGGCTTTACAAAATGTCATCAGTGTGATTTCTTTAAGGAGAATCACATTCTGATCATATCTTCAAGAAAACAGTGTAGTTTGAACAAAGAGAGAACATGCAAATAATTATCAGCCTCCAAATTCCTCCCATAAGCTGAGTAATAAGCACTGTTAGTCACCTACTAACTCTAAAATCACTACAATCAAAAGCAATCATAATACTATTGTTAAGATTCTTTGGTGGTACTAAATAACACTTAGTACAATGATAGAATAAAAGGTTGGAGAAAAATAAAGTATATACTCTTTCAACGCTTCCTACATGAGGTACTAGAATATTACTTTAACAATTTTATCAGTCAGTATTCCATATCAGGCTTCTGTCCCCTAATCAACAGATTTCTCAGCATTTTTGGCTACGAGCACCAAGATTCACAACCCACAGGAAAGCTTACACTAGGAATGAAGCATTTAACTATATTTCTATTAAAGGTTGCAAAATATCAGTACATTTGCATGTTTAATCACTGTTCATCTATTTTGACTTCAGATATAAACTGAAGACTTTTGATATGAATAGCTGATTTATCTTATAACACAATAGATAAAGAAATTATCTTGCAAGCAGCTGATCCAGGACCAAAGGTGGTTGGTTTGAATCCCAATGTCCCATATGGTCCCCCATGCCTGCCAGGAGCTATTTCTGAGCAGACAGCCCGGAGTATCCCCTGAGCACTGCTGGGTATGGCCCAAAAACAAAACAAAACAAAACAAAAAAATTATACATACTATTTATTTATATTTATTTATTTATACATACTACATTAATAGATATGCAAGTAATATATGTATCATTCATTCCAATATTTTGATTCATGTAATACCTTAAAAAAGTGACCTTAAAAATTCCATTTTTTCTCTTTCATTTGTAAAATGAAAACTGCCTAGCAATTCCTCATATAACTGCTTTCTGAACTTGAGGAACACATTTAATTATTAAAAACTGCTTTCATTCCCTTAAATACCTAGTGAAGATAAGCTTAGAATTTGGATATTTTATTAGTCAAAAAATATGGAACAGCCACTTAGATAAGGACTTTAAAGAGGAAATGTGGAGGATGTTCAAAGAACTCAAAGAAACCATGAACAAATAGCCAAAATGATTCAAGAGGATAATGAGAGTATAAATGAGAAAACTTCAAACAGAAAAAACGACTAAAAGGCATAATAGGCAAAATAAAAAACTCACTGGAAAACCTCACCGGCAAAGTAGTAACTGCCAAGGACAGGATCAGTGAACTGTAAGAAGAGATGTATAAAACCTCTAAACAAGAGGAACATTGAAAGAGACAATACTTCAGTTCGGAGGGTTCCTTAGCATGCTTTGGTGTCTGGGTTTCCTTCTTTCTGAGAATCCTACCACTGAAAAGGTGTAGTTTCTTGGCAGAGTTGCCATCTGTGAAAACATAAGTATATCCTTTTCTTCAAATACAGAGATTACCAGCAACCCATTTGTTATCAGTTTTACCCAAATAGGTGAATTGTTTTTGAGCCTGAACATCCTCTTGAAAGTATCTTTCTGCAGTTAGGTGGGGATCTCTTTGAAGTAAATTCAAGAAGTGTAGTAAGTATAGGTTTATGGATAAAAGGTCTGTTGATGGCATCCCCCTTTTTCTGTATTTTAATCATTGACTTTTGAGGGTTCTGTGAACTTGTTCAACCATGTTCTGACCTTGAGTATTGTAGGGGGTTCCAGTGATGTTTTTTATGAAAGGTTTTACTGGTGTAGGTGGGACCATTGGCAGTTTTGATAGACTTGGGGACAATCCATTTTAGTATGAAGGTACAAAAACCTGAGCTCTTTCAGAAATCATAGGTATGACCACATAAAATGAGAGCAAATAGGGCCCGGAGAGATAGCACAGCGGCGTTTGCCTGGCAAGCAGCCGATCCAGGACCAAAGGTGGTTGGTTCGAATCCCGCTGTCCCATATGGTCCCCCATGCCTGCCAGGAGCTATTTCTGAGCAGACAGCCAGGAGTAACCCCTGAGCACCGCCGGGTGTGGCCCAAAAACCAAAAAAAAAAGAAAAAGAAAAAAGAAAGAAATGAAAAGAAAAAATGAGAGCAAATATCCACAACTACATGGAGATAGGGTTCTTTGGGAAAAAGTTAACATGTGTAACATCCATTTGCCATAATTCATTTGTCTAGGGAGTTGGCCCCAGCTACATGTAATTCTTATGCAAAGCCGTGAAAATACATTTATCAACATGATGTCTGGCTTACCTCCACAGATTATGATGGTACACATGAAGGTGATGGGCATTTATATGGAGGACTACATATTCTTCTACAGGTGACTTAAATATTGGTACAGCTAAACAATCAGCATCTTCATTTTCTTGAGCCATTGGCCCTTGGAGGCCAGAATGATATCTTATATGAGTGATGAAAATTGGCTGAATGCTTTTGTAAAGGGCCTTGTAATTTCTGAAACATATCCTGAATGTCCTGGTTATGGGCATTTAAAGAGGCAGTGACAATTCCAGGGAAAAGGGAAAAGGTCAACCATATAAATTGAGTCACTCAGAACATTGCAAAATTCTGAAACCTGGGAGAGTGAGTGAATTAAAGCAGAAAATTCTACTTGTTGCGCAGACTTGTAATTATAGTCACTGTTGTGATCAGTGAGGGACCAGTGATATTGCCTTTCTCCAATGATGATCCATTGATATAAAACACGGGGGTGTCAGTCCTTCTGGAAAAAAAAAATCCCAGGTTTTCCATCAGGATAAGGGGAGATTTCTCCTGAGAAATTGGTTAAAGCTCTTTGAAGAGTATTACTGAGAGTCAGTATGGATTCTACTTCCTGTTTTGGAATTGGCAGAACTATAATTCTGAATCATAACCTAATAAAGAAACCTCTCTGCACCTTTCTTTGTTTATGAGAGTTGCAATTAACTCTAAGTATGGCACAAATCTTCAAGATTGTTTGTTTTGTAAATAAATTCATTCTAATGGTTCCTAAAATTGAGCTAAGGCAGCTTTGGGAGACTGTAAAGTTGCTAAGATCATCAGCCAAATTTTATCTCCAGGTGTGAAGCTGGAAAGATAGAAATTTTAGAGCAGGTCCATGAAAAAATACAATTCTTTTTGAGCTTCTGGGGTTAAACGCCTGCGCTATTTAAGGCAAATCCCCTTTCAGGATGTGGAATAAATTGATGAGCTCAGAATCCCAAGGGAAGGAAGGATTCAGTTAATGTCACCTAAAAATGTTTGAAAATAATTAAGACATGATAAAAAGATGAAAAATAATCTCTTGCCCAGTGAGATCCTTTACCACATCTTGAACAAAGTCCAGGAGGTCCCCCTTGAGGGGGATTATTGTGCAGGCCTCTGTATTCTTTAGAGAAACAGCCTAGTCTATTTTGGTTCCCCGAAGTTTGCCTTCAAACAGGATAGACTACTATAGTGTTCATACATAAGCCTGTATCTCTATGTTCTATGGAACTGACATATCTACAAGCCCACAGAAATCCCATAACATCTTCTTTCTCTAAGGGGATGTAAGGAGTTCCTGGCAGTCCTTATTGTAATTCTCAAAAGCTAATGTTTTTTATCAGATTCTAATGTGCTTTCCTGCTCTTAATCTTCCTCTGGACAGTGTTCATTAATTTTCCAAAAAAATCCACATAAGGCTCTTTGGTAGCCTGAAAAATTTTTATAAAGCTACCTTTCATTTCTGTGTCTATGTCAATTTTCTCTTAAGCACAAGATGCAACCTCACTGATCAGTTCCAACACAGAACAGGGCAAAGTTGCCTGCCTGTGGGGTCTGAATAAGTCCCTTCTCAACTTGATATAAGAGAAGGTTGTTCTATCTCACCAACTAATGGTAAGATGAAATCAGAAGACATTCCATCCTTGATAATACACAAAAACCATAATTGCTAACTACAGAAGACTGACTTTGACAACCATGACTGGCCAGAACTTATCCTAGGAGCAATAAGAAAGACCCTAGACTAGGCTTTGGCCAAGGGTTTGTACAATAACCAAGATCTTTAATTCCAGAGGTCTGACTTTGACAACTGCAAAGGAGCATAACTTCTGGAATCATAATGAAAGACTCCATCCGAGGTTTTGCCCTAGTATCGGTGCAAAAACTAAGACCACCAACTACAAAAGACTGAATACAGCAACAGTGATGGAACAGAACTTCTAGAACCATAAAGAAAGAATCTATCCTAGGCTTCATCCTATGACCTGTGAAAATATCAAGATCTCTAGTTAGAGACCTGATTCTATCATCCACAATTGAGCAGAAAGTGTCCTGGCACCATAAAAAGACCTTGGGGTGTGAAAATGAGCATATACAGAACCATTAGTTGTTCCCATGACAGTATGCTTCTAGGTTGGAGAAACCCTGTATCTCTTAGGCCAAGGAAATTCCCTTTCTAATTTCCCCAATACTTACTGTGCCTATGCAAAAAACAAAAAAAGGAAGAAAAAAAAAAAAAAACACAAAACCTTGCCACACCAGCCTTCCCTCTCCCCCTTCCCTTTTTTAATGTTCTCATGGTTATTATTTGGTTGTTTTGTTGTTGCTGTTGTGCTTTCTTGTAGTTGCTGGTTTTGGTTTTTTGTTTTGTTTTTGTATTGTTTTTTTTTCTTTTTATGGTTTTCTTTTTTCCCTTTCTTCTTTTGAATTGATGTTTATAACCTCTAAATGAACTCCTCCCAGTTTTCTTGTTCATTTTTTCTCTCTTTTTTCTTTTCTTTTTTTTTTTAAACAGAACCAGATAACTTGAATCAGCCTGTTCTGCCTCATAAATTGAGGGGACAAAAAATGAATGGTACCAGGACCAAACAGTCGTATGATCATTGAATAAAAATAAAAAATAATCAAACTTAAACACCAAATCCAAAGTCAATGACAACAAAATTAATACCCAATCTACAACAAGCTATACAAAGAGGGAACCCTTTACACTACCAGTCTGAGGGGCAAAGGAGGGAGATATAGAATGCATACTAGGAACAGTGGTGGAGGGAGGACAACACTGGTGGTGGGAATAGCCATGTATCATTGTCACTATGAACTTTGAATATTACTGTGAAAGACTTGTAATTCACTTTGTTTACAAAAAAATTTTAAGTTCCTTCTCTTATCAAAAGTTAATATAACAATTGAATTCCAGAAATTGACCTTTCAACATGACCTAGAGTATGAAATTTGGTTTTTAGCTTCATCATAAAACCCTATTTTCCACTTCAAATACTGAGAAGCACTGAGGCATGCCATAACTACTGTATGAAAATCCTGGGTGATGTCCATAACCCATCTTCACTCCTCCAGGTAGTAAGAAATTTAATAGGAAAGGCTGATCAGCCTGTACTGTGAACAGACTTTTTTAAAAATCATCTTAGAGAGCCTGTGTTCACTTCCACATGGACTGGGGTTTGGTTGTCTTCCTGATGGGAGAGAGCAGGGTAACCAGATCTCTGGCCCACTCATGAGTTGCGATGGGGAAGGGGTGGAGGGTATTCTTATAGAGCTGTTTTTGGATTTAGCATCTGAGGAAGCTTCAGCTAGCTCATTTTTGGTATTTGTTTCATCAGGTATATTATTCTCACAATTGGTGATTCCTCTTGCCTAGTGCCAGTGGTGTGTGGTAAGTTACTGCCCTCAGGGCTTTTGGCTCAAATATGTGTCATTACTAAAAAGGTAAATTTATTTTCCAAAGTAGGAAATATTTTAGAAGGTTTGGTCTGTGAATACCATAGTGTATAAAGTTATAGTGTTTATTTGGAGCAATATCATAATGACTAATATAAAATACCACTCCTGTATAGGTTATATTATATATTGAAAAAATGAAGGTAGCAATATACATGGAGAAGAGCCAGGGTCTCTCATCCACAACCAAGCCATTATTATAGCCTTGAATAAAAAGGAACTAAATTCTTTATCCAACTTGGAATTTTCCATTTGAGTAACCATGAAATCCACCCAGGAAACATTTCACCCATCGCATATAGTGCCCCTATTCATGGTGCTAGGTATAGTGGAAACCTCATACCTTAATCCTAGGGGGATTTGAGGATACAGGTCTGGAAGCAATGTCAACAGAGGAAATAATTCACACATGATAGGAAGATAAAACAGGTTCAGTAACTTCCATCACAAGCTATTTGCAACCAGACAACCTGTACTGGCAGGCAGACAGGCACTAACTATGAAACCAAAACTTGAAGAAATCTATCTGGCTTGAGGTCTTTATTAGAAAAGTAGGACCACCCCCATAAGTGGAGAACAGGAATGTACAGGGGTCAGTCCAGAGGTACTTTCTGCTCAGGTGAGACAAGCCCATTCAAAGAAGAATTATCTTGAATAAAGTAAGAACCATTTACTCCAACTATAAAGTAAGTCATGTTTATTTTTGTATTGTTTTTTCCCCTAGAACACTGAGTCAGTTCATTGAAATGATGAACAGTACCTTTCATAAATGCAAGTGAAAAAACATAAAATTTATGTCAGACTTCACTAATGAAACTGTAATCATGAAAGAATGAATTTACACATTAGGTACAATGGATTTATAATGGAGTGTTTAAAAGTTCATATTAACAAATTTGTTTCTAGCCGATTTGAAGTCGAGAAACGTGCACTTGAGAAATATGAATACGTGACCTAAACATAGATTGTTAGTAGCCTATACTTTGAGAACCTCTGCAATATATGTATTTCCTGATTCAAGTTCACGCCCTCTTATTATAAATGCACAATAAACTTTTTTTAATAGTAACATAAAAGTTAATACAGCTCCCAGAAGGCTGTATCTTACACTTTTTGGCCACAAAATGCGGTAAGTTGTACCAGAGAAATAAATCAAACAGCACTTAACCACAGTTATTGAAAACAATTTGATTTAGATTTAAAAGGTTTTGTTTAATAATTTGAGCCCTTCTAGATACGAGATCCAAATCAAATATTAATGTCAAAAGGAAGTTGCTAACAAATCATTCAGGTACTGCCATAAACTGCAAGTCTTTGCTTGTTTTTATACTCTTGCTTTTAAATATTTAAGAAGGCTGCAAAGGATTAAATGTCCCAAACCACACATACAAATGATGCATCTCAGTTAAACTAACCTCTACTAGTTTCTCTTCTTCCATGATCTGACCTATACTTTAATTGGTTCTCCACTAATCCCAGAGATGCCAACTTTCATCATCCAAATGAGCTTTATTAAGTCAATATCTCTATTCACAGTTTCCCAGCTTCTCATGGTCACTATTGGTCACCAAGCAACCCATCATGTTCTCAAGTCTACTTAACATTTCCAAATCCTGTACCATTTCTCTTCCCATGTAACAAATTTAATTATATCCACCCCATTTCTTTCCTTGCTAACTACAAAGACTGGCATTCTCATGCCATCAACTTGTTAAGTGACCTTTTTCACTAATGCAGAGCTGTCTTAACCCATTGTTTAAGTCAAATGACAAATAAAATATGTCAAAAGCAATAAAATGGCAAGAACTAGTCTCTGTCCTCAAATAAATAATACCTTATGGACTTGATAATGTGTTCTTTCTTATGAAGCACCTATTCCCTGACTAAATAAGAAATCCACTTAAAATGTAACCCATTATTGCATAGACTCATTTATATGGTTTCCAATCACATATATCCAAATTCATATATGGATATCTGAGAGATACAGAAAAGAGTAGGTCTGAATTAACATTTCCATCTTCTAAAAATGAATTTTTCAGTTCACCATATTTTCATCAATTTATTTAAGTAGATATATTTTCTAAGGTGCTAATTATACAAGTAGAATAAACTAGCACTGAATATTAATCAAAATTATTTTTTCAGAAGACAAAAAAATACTCTAAAAAACACAATAATCCTAGAAACTAGAGATATAGTACAGATGGTAGGGTCTTTGCCTTACATTTAGCTGATCTCTGGCATTCCATATGGTTCCATAAGCCTTCAAGAAGTGATTTATGAGCAAAGAGCCAGAATTAACCCCTATGTTCTGGCTAGTGTGACCCAAAAACAAAAAACTCCCAAAAAATCAATAATCTATGTAATTAATCATATAGGTTATTAATTATTCAGGTCATTAATTATGCAGGTATTTTAACTTCAAGGTGAGATGTATGCAAGAAACCAGAAAGCATTGGGTCTTCTAATTTCCCTCATGTTTTTCTGAGTGCTGGTTTAATTACCTCAGATAGAGAATTAGGTTGATAAAATTGTTCAAAGTCATATAAAGGCATTCAGAATCTAAGGAGCAGAGAATTATAGAAACAGAACTGTGCAGTTCCTCATAAGAAGGATAGGATGGGAGGGGGGGAAAGTCATTTTTAACAATATTTTAACAATTATCTCAGTATAACCTTCTGTTTAAAAATCATGTTAAATTGAATAATTAAAATGAGTTTTCCTATAGCCTTGTTTTAGCTGTTATACATATTGAGACAAATTTAAATCCAAAACATGAATATAACTTCAATCCTTCCTAATTTATAATGAGTAGATCAAACATTATAAATTTATAAATTATTTTTAGTTCTTTTTCTAAGGTAAATACAATTTCTTCCCTAGAATTTCTTTAAAAGATAACTTGAACTGTTACAATAAGGGGAAAAAAACGGATGTTTTTAGCAATAGGTAGAACTTAAAATAAAACATTTTTGGGGCCAGAGCGGTGGCACGGGCAGTAGAACATTTACCTTGGGTGCACTAACCTAGGACAGACTGCGGTTTGATCCCCAGGCATCCCATATGATCCTCCAAGCCAGGAATAACCCCTGAGCATCACCATGTGTGGCCCAAAAACAAAACAAAACAAAACAAACAAAAAATATTTTCTTGAAAATTTTATCCCCAATTCTCAATGATTTTTTATCATTTTTTTCTATATCAATAGTAAGGATTTGACATTCCTAAATTTGGGTATTTTGTTTATTCCTGATTTTATTAATTCTACTGATCACATGGTGGGGAAGAGAAAAGGGCATTTAAGGCAGAATTTCTTAAACATTACTAATACTCAGATTTATAAATCTAAAATTTACCTCACTCAGCACTAGAATATGATCCCCAATACTTTATACGTTCAAATTCTAATTTTTCTTTTTACTTCTTTATTTTCTTAACAGTTGCTATTGGAGTGGGTAGGTATAAAGTATGGGTGACTGGGTAATTTTGGTGGTACTTGGAAGCTACTACCATTTCTGTGCTTACATATTCAGTGCAGTTCCTATAAGAATACCCATGACATTTTTCTAAGAAAAAGATTAAACACTTGTGAAATTCATAGATACCAATAAACACCTCCACCAATAGCTAAAGCAGTCCTTGGTAAAAAAAAAAAAAAAATAGGATGCATCACTAACCTCAACTTCAAACTGCACTACACAGCAGTGGTAATTAAAAGGATATGGATTGGAATAAAGACAGATTCTCAAATCAGTGGGAAATTAACTATCTTGATACACATACCTAGATATATGACAAGTTAATTTTTGATAAAGGATCAAAAAATATGAAGTGGAGAAAGGAAAGCCTCTCCAACAAAACCGGTCAGTTATGCACCAAATTAGACCTCTTTATAACATCATAGTGCAAAAGTCAAATAAAAATAAATTAAAGACCTTGATATCAGATTTGAAACCATAGGATCCATTGAGGAAAAGGTAGGAAGAACTCTCTCAGTGACATTAAAATTAAAGGCATCTTCAAGAATGAAGCACCACTGACCACAAAGATAAGCAAATATAACTACACTAAATTAAGAAGCTTTTATATTCTTAAAAGAAATGGTGACCAAGATACAAAGATCTTTCATGAAATGGGAGAAATAATTTATCCAATACACATCTGATAAGGGGTTAATATCTAAGATATATAAATAGTAAAACTAACCAAAAAGATATCCACACCATAAAAAAAATGGGGAGAAGAGATGAGTAGAAATTTCCTCAAAGAAGAAATATAGATTGTCCAAAGGTACATGAAAAATTCTCCACATGATTCACCATGGAGATGCAAATCAAACAACAATGAGATATCTCACACCATAGATATTGGCACACATAAGATGAATATTAACAACTAGTGCTGGTGTGGATGTGAAAGAAAGGGATTCTTTCTCAAGCTAATAGGAATGTTGACTGGTCTAGCCTTTTTGGAAAAAACATATGGGTAATTCTCAAAAAAGGAGAAATTGAGTTTATATTTGGCTTAGCAGAACTGCTCCTGGCAATATGCTTTATAAGCCCCAAAACAATGCAGTAAAGGCAATTGCACTCCTATTTTCATTGCAACACTATTCATAATAGCCAGAATCTGTAAACAACCAAAGTGCCCAAGAACAGATAAATAGATAAGAAATCTGTGGTACATCTAAACAATGAAATAATATGCAGCTTTTAGGAAAACTGAAGTTATGAAAGTTGCTAATACATGGGGAGACATGGGGGTGTATCATGCTGAGTAAAATGAGTCAAAAGAAGGAATAGATAAAATTATCATACTTATCATGGATTATTAAAATAAATATAGTATGAGAATAATATTCAATGACAATAGAAATGATGAGAAAAATTTGACACAGAAGACACCACTACGACAATAGCTGGAAAGATCTGGACAAGAACTGCTAACTGAAAGGAAATAAAGGGATAAACAAGATTCCCTTTCAGTAATAGTGTTGCAAATTACACTGCTTAAAAAAATAAAGGAGAGAGAAAAGTATCTGCCATAGAGACAGGCTGGGTAGGGAATAGGAATAGAGGAGAGTTACTGGGGAAATTCTTGGAGGAAAATAATCAATGGATGGATTCAGAATATTGTATGATTTAAACCCAATTATCAAAAAATTAACACTGCATCTCATAGTTAATAAAAAAATTTAAATGTATTTGGGACTGTTTTAAATAGCATAGGTAAATAGAATCTAGGAATGCAAATAAATTAGAAAGATTTTACACAGCAAAAGTTACTGCTACAAAACCAAAATGATAGTCCAGTTGTTGAGAGAGGACATCTGTAAATCATGCATTTTGTAGTAGGTTAATATCCAAAATATGTAAACAACCATATGAACAAAATATGTAAACTTTTTAACAAAAATCAAGAAACCTTTTTAGTTGTTTTGTTTTGGGACCGCAGCCAGCTGTATGCAGCTGTATGCAGGGCTTAACCCTATCTCTATCCTCAGGGATCACTCTCAATGGACTCAAAGAGCTAGGGATCAAAACCATGTTGACCAAATGCAAGAAAAGCACTTTACCCATTGTACTGGCCTTCAAGAAACCATTTTTAAAATGGGCCACAGACTTAAATCTACATTTTACCAAAGACAATATTCATATGCCCAATGAATGATTAAAAATTTAATGGTATTCAATATTATGTATTATTAGGAAAATATAAATAACATACCCCCTTGTATTGATGGAAATAGTATTTATAAAAATAAATAGAAATAGCAAATATTAATGAAGATGTAAAGAAAATAGCACTTGGGTAAAATTGAATGGGCCTCTTAAATACAATAGAGAGATTTCTTTAAAATACAAGAATTAAAACTCCATTTAATCCACTAACACTACTTCTAGACATTTTTCTAAAGGATATTAAAACATTGATTCAAAAAAATGTTTTTTTCCTTCATGTTGATGCAGTAATATTAGCTATAGCCAAATGAGGTAATCAATCTTATGTTCATCAAAAGGTGACTAAACAATGCATTTGTATGCAATGCTACTTTCCTGCTAATTAAAGATTAAAAAGTGTTTTTCAGAACAAAAAAGGTGGTCGTGGAGTAATTATGTTCTATAAAATAAAAATAAAAGGTAATTTCCAGGTGGCCTCACTCATATGTGGAAATAATCTGAACCCTTAAAATTACGCAATATTATAAACTGATAAATTCAAGAAAAATTAGAAAATAACATTAGGCCTTATTTCAAATGATTAGATTTGTTACCTAATTTAGCATAGAATTAGACATGCGATTCAAAAGATATTTTAATAAAATAAGGATTGAAATACTATTCTTTAAGAAAAAGAGCCTAAAAGTTCTCTCGATGTAACATTTCAGTTATAAGCTGAACTTTACTGGCAAGTTGCTTTTGCAAAAGTAACTTGTCAAAACAGCAACCGATAAAAATTCCCTAATAAAATAATGCAGACAAAAAGCATTATCTCAAATCTGCCAAGCAAAATTCTCAAGGGTTTCTGCTGACTAACTACTTAAAACTCTACCAGGTTTTATGCTTACTTAGGCATTTGCACCAAATAAATATAATGTAACAGTGACACCAATTACTAGAGGCTGAATTCATAGAGGAACAAGTATAGAATCTAATTCACAAAAACATCGGAATCAAAGGAGATGTTACAAATGCATATAAAGCAAGTTTTACATGTTAAAATAAAATCAAGCAGCTATGGAAAATCATGACCTGGGAACCTCTTAACACCTCTGACAAAGCAAAAAGGTGGGGGAGACAGTTAAAACAATGTTATGGTTTATCTGAAGACTGTCTTCTCCACCTTCTTGCCTTTTTAGAGACTCAGCTCTTTCTAGAGTCTAATAGCTATGATCTGAAACGAGTTCAAATAAATATCAGAGCAACTCCCATAAGGATTCTGATTGTAGTTACACTTAAACAGGATTTCAGCCATACATTAAAATTAATCCTAAATCCCACAGTTCTTTCAGAGAGTAAGCAGAACCACTTAATTTATTTCCAGAAGCAGAGGATCCCCGACTCACAGCCTCCTTTTCTCCAGAAACCTGGAAATTCACTTGGACTAGGCTGAGGTTTGCAATAGTGTTTCCTCCCATGGGCTAGAGTTGGTTCAAGAAGAAAGAAAATCAATAATATCGCTCATATGTGGCATATAATGAAACATAGTAGGGAATTGAAAACTGCCCAAAGGCAATAGAAACAGAATTGTTCTTAAATTGGAAGCTTACAGCAGAGGGAGGAATGGAAGAGGATGGGAAGAAGAAACAGGATACTGGGACAGTGAATGAAGAAGTTGACATCTGGTGGAGCATGAGGTACTTGAATGTATTGTGCATAAAAATCTACATTAATGGGCCCGGAGAGGTAGCACAGCAGTGTTTGCCTTGCAAGCAGCCGATCCAGGACCAAAGGTGGTTGGTTCGAATCCCGGTGTCCCATATGGGCCCCCGTGCCTGCCAGGAGCTATTTCTGAGCAGACAGCCAGGAGTAACCCCTGAGCAAAGCTGGGTGTGGCCTAAGAACCAAAAAAAAAAAAAAAAATCTACATTAACATTTTTCTAAACCACTATAACTAAAATAATTTTTAAATAAAAATGTCCCCCCCCAAAAAAAGAGCCTCTTAGCTTTCTTGCTCAAAATTTTCACAATATGATACTATGTTCTTATAAGTTGACCACAAATTTAGAATCAGTAAAATTAGCTTTTCCTATACTGTGCTGTGTTATGTGTTATGTGTTTAACCTGTATTATGATTAACTGTGTTAACCATACTGTGTTTTCTACTTTCCAAAAGGATGAAATATATGCATACAACTTGACATAGTAGTTCCCATTAAATAATTTATCCTAAAGCAAACATCAGATAGGAAAGTTTTAACTGAATTATCATTTATGAGATCATAGACTTAGAAGTACAAATAATGAAGTGATTAAATTCTACTAGAACAAAATCAAGTCATATGCATGATAAAACATTCTGAATAGTATTAATATCATTGAGAAATGTTTATAAATTACCTGGGAAAAACACAAAATTCAACGTACTAGGCAACTAAAATTCTTCAATACCTATGAAAAGCATGCGTGTGTAAGAAAAAGTAAGCATACAATGTTTTTTATTATTGACTACTTTTTCATAGTGGGGTAGGGAGTGCTTTTTAATTTAAGTCTAATTTTTCAGTATTTTGATACATGGCTGGTAATATTTGATTGTATGTATATGTGAATAAATGCTATATTTATGTATTTTCATATATTATATGTGTGAATGTACTAACTTGAAGTTGGAAATAAATTTGAATTAAAAAAATAAAAGTACTCCTAAAAGACCCAACTATTCATCCTTTTTCTACACAATTAGAATTCTGAGAGCTTAGAGTTGAGTTTTAAATTTGAAGGCAAAATCAAAAATAAAGGGGAAAAGGTCATTAGCTTTTCACGCAGCATCCACACAAGTTTTTGCCAGTTCTGTGTAGTTACTGCTGTTTCCATTAAAAGTGTAGGTACCCCTGCAGCTACTACATATCAACACATTATCCAGAGTATAGGAAACTCATGAATTCTCCTGACTTTTGATACCCTGAATCAATCACTGATCCACAAATATCTTTTTTTTTCACAGTATCTTTTGTAAAAAAAAAAAAAAAATATATATATATATATATATATATAAGAATATGTATAACAAAAAATATCAGTGGTGATGGACAAATCTTTCATGTAGAATACATAGAAATGTATTTGCCTATCACAAGATATTTTTGAAAGGAGAAATACACTTTTCAAAACCTGTGAAAATGATTGTCCAATTTTGGACAAGCCCAAAGACTTGTCCATTATATTTTTAGGCTCTTGGTCCAATCCCAGGATCATAGAGAAATATTCAAAATATTGAATCCCTAAGATAGAAATATTTATCAGGCCTAGACATTTGCTTCAGAAATAGACTGTTGCTAAAAATTCACTGTGTGATTATAAAATCAGAAATAGAGAAAAGGCCAATCTTGTTCAACATTCCTCTAAGGACTCTCTTTAAGGCAGTATTTCTCAAAAGTTCCTTTTGAGAATTCATTGCTTTAGTGATTTGGCACAACTGAGCAACTACATCTTAGAAATTTTCTTAGAAATTTGGAGTAAACTTTGGAGTATTTAAGACTTAATATTACTGCAAAGAAGATTTAGATGCAATATCCTAAATACTTAGTTGATGTAAGAACTAATCATCTACCTTTTCACATAATACCCAGGAGCATCCAGTGGAACTAACAGTTTTTAGAATAATTTTAAGTTGTGGTTTATCTTTCCCAGAAGTGCGTTAAAGAGTGGATTTTCTCAAATAGGTCAAATCATGACTTCCATACAAATATAAAATAAGCATTTATCAAAGATTTAATTTCACTAATAATGAAGTCAGAACAATATTATGTCCAAATGGGACCCCAAGAACAATTATACATGAAAAGAGTATATTCCTGGGCCCAGAAAGATGGTACAAGAATTAAGGCACATGATTTATATATAACCAGGCCTGGTTTTATTCCCAGCACCATCTGATTTCCTAAACATCACTAGGGACAGCACTAGGGGTCAATGAGCCCTACTATAAGAAGCACGTCATACTTGGGTCCTAATATTAAAATACCTGCCCATGTGGTTAGGAATTAAACTACTCTCTCACACTCACCCCCCAAAATAAAAGAAACCCTGTAAACAATCTTCAAATAACATAAAGTGGACTATTCATAGACAATACAATGCATTTCACTGTTTACAATTCAAAATTTGCATGGGCAACTAATGTAAATATTATTGTCAGTTTCATACAATTTCTAGAGTTATAAAATAACTAAGAACAATGAAAGATAATAATAATTCTTATGGATGAGCTATGCCAATTTCAACTAATATTTCATCATTTCCTTTCATTTTTGATAGCTTTTCAATACAAAACACTTGTTATGACCTAACACACAACTTATCCCCTAAATCCTGGCTAATATTTTAAGCATTCCTAATTGGACCATAGAATTCTGCCCCACCAAGATAATGAACAATGCCTAAAGAAAATGGCCAAACCTAAAGAATTTAGACCAGCCAGACATCTCAGTAGGGTTCTTGAATTCTTTGTGAAGTTATGCAGAGAGTCTTTTAAAGCCTATAAAATGAGTCAGTTTTCCTATAATAATCCCCACAAAACAAGCCATTTTTCATTTAATTCTATATTATGTTCCTCTCCACATGGGGATTTTCTTTTCCTTTACTTTCTAATAAACTTTTCTACATTCTAACACTGAATATGAGCATCAATACTATTCAATATTTTCATTCTCAAAAAGATTGAAGAACTTAGGAACTGTTGACGACCAAAGAGACCCACCATCAATATATCAGTATATCTCCTGCATCAATATATGTGAGTATCTTGCTGTCTTATTTTCAGAATGGTTTCATTTATATGAAGCATATATAATCATCACCCTGCTTTCTTCTATACCACATTAAAACAAACTCTTTGAAACAACTCACAGTCTTGTTTTTCTCCCTAAATAACTAGCTATTAAGTACTTGGAGTTCTTTTGTGACTTCAGAGATTAACATTTCAATGTGTAATAAATTTGTGTACTGTACCATATATTGGCATATTGTACCAGATATTGTACTTTAGTGTTTTTTAGTAGTGTGAAGATTACTATTCGTGTAGTCACTATTTGTGTGGGACTTTTAAAAGGAGCATTAAATAGTAAATGATTATCCAGTATCTCTAGACTTCTGCTGAAGCAGAAGGTTGAATGAAGTACAAATTCTTAGTGTAATTGCATTTAAAGAGAAGAGGAAGAATTCCCAAAGCAACTGTCACTTCTTTAGTAGATTCAAAGAGTTTCAAGAAGTCTAGACTATATTGCTCAATTGATGTAGAAATCCCATATGCATAGTTCAAGGTATTTCAAATTACAATTAAGGGCTAACGTGAATTAATGTTAGTTGCCATTTTTTTTTACCAATGATAGAAGAATAGCAATCTAACTTTTATTAGATTAAACCTAAGCACTAAGTGTTCCTTGGCAAGAAGGCTCTTGTGCTTCAATTAGTGGGGGAGAAAGGCTGATAATGGGTAATATTGCTCATTCTAAGCATAAAGACTTTATGAATAGTTCTTTCATGTTTTCAAAACTATAGTTAACCCAGGTTTTTCTTTGGACAATAATTTGAATGTCAATACCTGGAACTATTAAGGTCTGGTGTCCAAAGACAAGGCCACGCAATTGGAATAAAGTTAAGTAAAACTTTAATCTTTCTACCAACAGCTCCAAATTTACTGGTCAGGGTTGTCTCTCACAGGATACAAACCCCGCCTAAGGTCATGAATTAGATTATATAGAAAGGGAATATAGGAAGGTTCTAGCTTTTTGATAATCTTTAAAATGATTGGTTGTTGTCTAGGGGTATCTTCCTACTGCTCCCTTGTGTCCTTCCCTGATAAGCTACCTGGTAGACCAGGTAGCTTGGGATGGTGTTAATGGAAATAGGCTTGAGAATGCTTAACATGTTAGGTTACAAAATGGCGTCCCTTCTTACTCAGAATCCAGGAACACACAGAACTGTTTCTAAACTTTGTAGGGTATCAACCAGAATGGAATCCTAACATCAGGAAAGAACTGCATTATTCCCTTAGGAACCAGCAAAGTGCCTTTGATGCCTATAAAAAAAAAATAGATATGGAAAAATACAAGTGTGCATTTATAAAACTTAGTAATAAAAGCTTTGGGAATATATTATATAAAGGGATAGGATTTAAATGAGTTGCCCTTTTACTAGCCTTAAGCTGAAAAGGGCATTACTATCAGGACCATTCTGTGAATAATTAAACACAATTAAGCACAGTAACTAAGGCCTAATAAGACCTTGTGTAACTGCAGGCATAGAGAAGGTTGGGCACCCTACAGAGAGAATCTCCATCAGAAACAAAGGCCAGAAAAGGCATGTCAAAGAACACCAACTACTGCCAAATTCTTCCCCCTGGCAACTAACTACCTTAGCAATTAACTCCTATCAAATTAGAAAGCTCTACATGAGGAAGGCTGGGAAAAAAAAAAAACCTATAAAGATCAATTTAGAATAAAGGATGATGCATATGTGTTTCCTGGGCACATGGTTCCCTAGCACATACTGCCAGCATCTCTCATCTTGAAGTGTGTATTTTCATACTGTTGACGTATTTAAGGAAATTAGTTAATGTACCTTTAAGGGGTGATGACTTCCCCCTTCCTGTAATGCAGAGGGACTGGGACATGCTCCCTGTAACTGACAATTGCCTTAATTATAAAAATGTAAAGTCTGGCAGTTAGGAGGGAGACCCTGGTTAATACTGGAGCAGAGCCTGCTGGCCTGACCAAAAACAGAAACCCAAGTCCATCCCACCTTCCCACTCCCAACCTTACCCCCCACCCACCTTGCCTGGCTTGAAAGACAGCATCAGCAAGATGCAATTTGCTCTGCCTTTCTCTCTCTCTCTCCTCTCTCTCAAACCTCAGAGCTACAGGCCTCCTCCTTTTACTGGATTTCCAAGCATGGTAGCTGATATTGCAATATCTGTGTGGCTTGATTTTAATTACCAGGCCTTCTCAAAGTAAGAGAAGTACAAGAACCAGACCCTATCATCACTGCTTCATCAACGACCCAACTTCACCACTGATCTCTGCAGAAACACCAACCCAATCAAAATTCCAAGTAGGGCGGGACAAAAAAAAAAAAAAAAAAAAAAAAACCTCCAAGTAACCCAGTATTTGTGTCTCTTTACCAGGACTTTATCAATGTGACAAAATCCTAGTATTTCTGGAAATCCTGTTTCTACTTTACTGTTTATCTCTTCCTAAAATTCTTCTCTGAAAAAGGCAACGAACTTGAAAGGCCAAAGTATGGTCTAGGACTGACTTTACTTTCCTGCAAAGAGCAGGGTTCACAGTGCATATGCTATATATTTTGATCACTCACCAAATGACACTCACTTGGTCATTTCCAGTGTGGAGTAATATTTCTAGTAAGGTGTTTTGATATTTGCTTACAAGTCTCATATTTTCACTTTTCAGATATGGAAGTGGAATGACGGCTGTGAATAATGCCACTTAAGAACCTTTCATAGAAATCTTTATGTGAAAAACAAGCGGATAGTCAAGTTGGGAAGTGAGAATCTTGGCAGTAAGTTTCAGGGAGCAATTAAGCAAAGATGACCTGAAAAATAAACCACCAGCTCTTTTCCCAGGCCAAAACCAGAAAGGTTTGCCTTCCTTTGTAGATGTGGAAAGTGATGCTTCATAGAGTTCTAAACAACAGCAGTGACAGCCCAAAGAAAGGTTCAAACTTCCTATCTTTCCAGGAGAGGAGAAAGCTAAGCAGAAACTAAAGGCTGTAATCAAAATATTAAATAGCAGCAGTGAATAAAAAAAGACCTGTATATCAGACATGTTTCTCTTAAATACATTGAAGAAAATCTAGGCAAAGCTCTTTAAGACCACAGTGAAAAATTTAAGACAATGGCAAAGAAAACAAAAGCAGAAATAAACTAACATAACTAATCAAACTTAAAAACTTCTACTTGGGAAATAAATGTTTTCAAAATATAAAAAGACACCTTGTGAATTAGAGAAAAAAATTTCACATCACACATAAGACTTTAAAACTTTAAAAGATCAATGTCCAAAATATGTAAATAAATCTCAAACTCAACAACTAAAAAATAATCATCTAACCCCCAAAATTGGGAAGAGTAGTTGAACTTATGCTTGCTCAAAAAATAAAAATACATATATGCATATGAAAAAAAAAGTTCATCATCACTAATTACAGGGAAAACCATACCAAATGACAAAAAGATACCACCTCACATTAGCACAATGGTCCATAACAAATAGCTCATGTTACCGGAGTGATAGCGCAGTTGGTAAGGTATTTGCCTTGCATGTGGATGATCCAGGTTTGATCACTAGCATCCCATATGGTCCCTTGAGCACAGAACCAGGAGTCAGCTCTGAGTCATAACACTCAGGTGTGGTTAAAAAAAAATCTTCTTGGCATCCCAAAAATTCCATATTAAAAATGAGGGTGTTTGGGGAAAAGGGAGCTCATTCACTCTTGGTAAGAATGCTGTCTGATTCAGTTTCTTTGGAAAATGGTTTGGAGATACCTCAAAACATTAATAATGAGGTCAGAGAGTTAGTACATCAGGCAGAGTGCTTGTCTTATCCAAAGCCAGCAAGGATTCAATTTCCAGCACTCTATATGATGCATCAAAGCCCCACCAAGAGATATTCCTGAGCAGAGCCAAGAGTAAACCCTGAGAACCACCAGATGTGCCCCCACTCCAAAAAAGTAACAAAATTAAGAGTAGAATTTCCATATAACCCAGTGATTTCAATTTTGAGCGTCTATTTCCAAAATACAAAAACATTGATTTGTAAGAATTCACTCATACCTATGTTTATGAGCATTATGGTAACAGCCTAAGTGTCAACTACAATTAAATGGGTAAAGAAATTGTGGTATATGCGGAACATAATATCCTTCATCTATAAAATCTTGCAGTTGACTGCAATTTAGATGGGCTTCAAGGATATCATGCTAACTCAACTGAGTTAGAAAAGCAAAATAAAGAGGCCGGAGCAGTGGTGCAAGCGGTAGGGCATCTGCCTTGCTACGCGCTAACCTAGGACTGACCACAGTTCTATCCCCCAGCGTTTCATATGCTCCCCCAAGCCAGGAGCGATTTCTGAGTTCATAGCCAGGAGTAACCCCTGAGCATCACCAAGAGTGGCCCAAAAAAAAAAGAAAAAAAGAAAAAAAATACCAGACAATTTCATTCAAATGTGAATCTTTTTGTTTCTTATTCTTTTTCTTTTCTTAAATTTTTTATTTTGACCAAAGTGGATTAAAAATCTTTCACAGTAATATTTTAGGTATATAGTGACATTGAATCAGGGGCATTCCCACCACCAATGTTGTCCTCCCTCCACCCCTATTCCCAGCATGCATCCCTTATCCCCGTCCTTTTCTCCCGGGGCTGCTAGTATAAGTGGTCCCCTCTGTGTCTAGATTGTTGTAGATTAGGTATTGATTCTGTTGTCGTTGATTTTAAGAAACAAACAAGGGAAGAGATCATTCCTAATGGAAGCAATCCCAAAGATGCATATGGCCAATAGAACAATACATAAGAAGTCAGCTGAGGCTGCAAAGAGTAGTGAATTGAGGAAATAAAGGATAGTGGTGGAGGCTTATTTCCACTCTTATTGGGAAGGGTTAGTGAAGTAACACTGCAAATATAAAAGAATAATATGAAAAGTAGAACAAAGGAAAATGACCACAGATACTTCCTAGGGAGCCTGCCTCTGTGGAATTTTCAAAATGGGTGGAGGCAGATTACCCTTTCTACATGAACCACAGCAGTCCATTGCCACACACTATACCCTCTGACAGGAAAAAAATTCAGCTCACAGAATCAACTTAAGTAATTTTGAGGAGCTGAATCTTCTCTACTGGAACAATGGGGCTGAAAACTCTGGGAAATTTTTCAGAATGGGAAGGCAAAGATCCCATTACACTCACTCGCCATTGGAAAATCCAGCAGCTTCAACTCTCGCTCTCTATTTTCCCTGCAGAAAAATATGGTCTAGGTCCTCTTCTACTAAGCTCCAAAAGAAAACGAGGGTAGTCAATACTTCCCAAATAGTCTGATACCTCTGTGGAATTATCAGAATGGGTGGGGGTAAATTCCCCTTTTTGCATGAACCACAGCAACCCGGCTCCATACATTCTCCAACAGAAACAGCCCAGCTTGAGATTTAACCTTATCAAACTGCCAATCTACTAAAGTTGTTTCAAATCAATAAGTCATGGACCAGTGACCATGCAACACCTCAAAATTTTATAGCAGTGTCAGCCAAGTAGTATCACACGAAATCTGATTGGAAAGTTACATAGTAATCTACTAAAATCAGGGAGCCTAAATATTAACAGTTCAACTAGCACCAATCACAGCCCAGTAAATCCTTAGATTTCAGACCTGACTTTCATTTTATTGAAGGGTAAATCTCACTCCTACCTAGGAACCATGGATCCCCAAAACTTCAGGTGGTAGGGACAAATTCCCACACTGTGTAGATCATTTACACCTCAAATACAGCTTAGTGGTTGTTTGTGAGACTGGCAAAGGAACATTCATGGCACCCCTTCATTAGCATCTGTACACATCTGTCAGGTGGTCAGGGAAAACTTCAGTCAATCCTAACCACTATTTGTCCCTCAGACACTTTCCTAGGGAAATCCAGGGATTTCAAACAGGGTTGTGATATCTCTGTCTCTGTTGTGGGTACTAACCATGGCTTCCTATACTTCCTACCAGTGACATGTGCACTTAAGTCCTCAATTACTTTGGCAGTGTTTCAGTTGTTTCATACCCTTGCCAGTACTAATGGTTGGTCCCTCATCCAATTCTAGCTCTTCTATTAGTGTGCTAATAAGGGGATGAATTTCCTGAAAGGCACATCTTGCTTGTTCAGTTAATATATAGTTTTATTTTGCATTTTCCTAATTAGCGGTGCCAACACAATAATTGCATGGACAAATGAACAGTTAAGGAGGTTTTATTCAACACTATTAAATAATGGAATAAAATGCAGTATGAAGTCAATGCTGATGAATACAGTGAAGGACAAGAGGATTTTTGAATGTTGAGGTGGCCTAGTGGAAGAATTGTAGAGGCCTTTAGGAGAAAGTAAAGCAATTGGATGTGTGGATCAAAATCACTTATTTCTGAGCTTTTATATATTTTTCTCCAGTACTAAGTCACCTGATCTTCCCCTCCCACAGAGCCTGGAATGTAAAAGCAGGTTCTATTTAATTATTTATTATTATTTATGTATTACTTATTTATTAATTAATTATTAATTATTTATTATTTATTTAATTAATTGTTAAATTTCTAAGGAATTGTTTCTAGGTCCTTGAGAAATTTCTAATTCTATTTAAATAGTAAGAGTTTAAAAAAAATTTAAAGATGTAAAGGAGGAATTCTCAACTAGATATTTCCTTTAGAATAGTCTAAAAAGAGGGGATATAGGTTGGAGCCTAAAATTAGAAGAAAGCTGTCTAAACCAATCACTCAGCACAGGAGAATGTTTATATCACCTTGATCAAAGGTTATTGGCTGTTCTATTTTCCATTTGAGAGTTGCTTGTTACATCTTTTGCCCATCTTTTTCAAAGCTGTCAATGTTAATTATTTGGGAGAGTTCCTTATATGCTCTGAATATTTTTATTTTATTTTATCATTTATACAGTACATGATCTCTCAGTTAATGGCTATTTCTTTTAAGTATCCCTAGACTTACTTTCTTTTTTATTTTTTGGTTTTTTGGGCCATACTCGTTTGACTCTCAGGGGTTACTCGTGGCTATGCACTCAGAAATTGCCCTGAATTGGCGAAACTATATGGGACGCCGGGGACTCGAATCACAGTCTGTCCTAGGCTAGCCCTTGCAAGGCAGATGCCTTACCTCTAGCGCCACTTCTCCAGACCTCCTAGACTTAACTTCTAAAATCATTACCATAGTTAAAGTTAACCAATATTTTTCTTCCCAATATTTTAAAATCAGTATTTTCTTGTCATCAACTGATTTTTTAACTTAATATTGTGTTCCTTATCTTTAAAATATTCCAATTAAGGTCCATAGTGAAGTCTATTTTAATCTCTTAAGGAAAACATGGTTCCACAAGGAATTAGGCTTATGGTTAACAGTTCTCTATTTGTACAAGTTGAGTCCACTAAAAGAAAAATTAATATTGAGGATGTCATTTTATAGTTACAACTATCTAAAACTATATAGCTAACTTACTATATCTGTATCTTTCTTTGTGAGATAAACCCTGAAACATATATAAAGAAAAATATGTTTTTAGTAGCTATATTTATTGTAGCATCATTCTAGAAGTTTCATCTCTATACCTATAGAAGTCTAGCAGCAGAAACTAATGAATAAATAATATCAATACAACACCTCCTTTATTCCCTTTTGATTGGCTGTTCAGAAATACTTTGACCATATAAAATCAATATAAAAACTATATTACTGGAGCTGAAGAGATAGTAAGGCGTTTGCCTTGCAAGCAGCCGATCAGGACAGACAATGGTTCAAATTGGTTTGAATCCTGGCATCCCATGTGGTCTCCGGTGCCTGCCAGAAGAGATTTCTGAGCACAAAGCCAGGAGTAACCCTGAGCACTGCCAGGTATGACCCCAAAAAAAAAAATAAAAAATAAAAATGAACCCATATTACTATAGTTGTCTTTTGATAGTGCTTTGGTTGTTATATATATCAATACTACTTCCCCTATATTGGGTTCTACTTTACTAAATACATTAACACATTTTAAAATATAATATTATGAACTGTTAGTTAAGGTGGCATCTATAAGCCTGGGCACAGATAAGGTGTGACAAATACCACTGCCAGTATAATGCAACTGTGTGTTCTGTTCTTTATTTTCCCTCTAAGAAATAAATGTATAATAATACAATATACTATTCCCCAAAAACAAGAGGTAAAAAAATAAACTTTTATTACATGGGAAGATAATTTTCTACATAATATACATTATATCAATGCATAGGAGTTCTTGCTTAATGCAGCTGGTCGTTGAGCATACAGAATCTTTTCAAACTCTATCTTAGTCATTCTTTGAAACTTTTATAATGAAACTAAAACTATCACACTACAACATTCCTGCCATTCTGCAGCAGCTGTGCCTAATAACTGATTACCAGGGATATTTTCTTTAATAAAAGAGAATATTCTCTTTGAGAATCTTCAGTGCCACTTCCAAAAATATATGCTAAGGAAAAGGCAGGAAGAAGTAAGATACAAGAACCCTGAAATTAAAGAACTGAATCTAGATGCTTAACTTTTCCATTTACAATTTGTTTGACTGTGTAAGACACTTAGTCATTCTATGCCTAAGTTTTTCTATCTGTAAGCCTTCCATGGTAATTCAAGTGACTAATCAATTATAAATATTATTACATCATACAAACATAATATCTTTTATATAATATTACATAATACAATGTTTAATATAGAAAGATATTATTTCATTATATTGTATCATTTTTATTAATTTAGAGTATATAAAAATCATATATAATAATGTTATATAATTATTATATAGTAGGTGTTCTATAATTATATTAAGTAATTATAGTTAGTATATTTTAAGATAGGTACTGTTACACAAAGACTTGCATATTAGAGATTTTCTTTAATTAAACAGTTAAGGAAGAAAAATAGAAGCAAAAAACTCACTGTTAAAATGATTCAAATTGAGGAGCCAGCGAGATGGCGCTAGAGGTAAGGTGTCTGCCTTGCAAGCACTAGCCAAGGAAGGACTGCGGTTCGATCTCCCTAGTCCCATATGGTCCCCCAAGCCAGGGGCAATTTCTGAGTGCTTAGCCAGTAGTAACCCCTGAACATCAAACAGGTGTGGTCTGAAAAACAAAAAAAAATATTCAAACTGAATTGCAATATGATTTTGAACTAGTGTAAATAGGAAAAGATAATTCTTTGACCTTTGTGTTTAGGACATTTTATAGGCAGAATTTTAGTCACTGAAGAGTCGACATTTCCATAATGAACATATCGCACTACATAGTTTGACAAACTATGGTTATTGTATTGGCTTAACAGGTTTTAAAATAGACATATGGACAAAACACTTTATTATAGTCACAGAACATATTGTAAAGAATGTATCAATCTTATCTATTCTAAGACAAAAATGTATGTATGTGTTAATTGCAAAAGAGCCACACTTACAAAGATACTTTGCAATAATAACTATACAAATTATATTATGTATTATTTATGTATATGGCGCCCCCTGGAGCTACTAAAAATAAATTATTGTGAAATACATCCACTGTGGCCCTGATCAGTAGAATAATTTGAAGAGTAAAGAAGAATATTAGGTTCTATGGTAGTCTATATGGAGAAAACTATGAAAATCCTCAAAGTAGGGGCCGGAGAGATAGCACAGCAATAAGGAGTTTACCTTGCACGTGGCTGAATCAGGATGGACCTCAGTTCAATCTCCCAGTGTCCCATATGGTACCCCCCCCCACACACACACACACACATACACACACACGAGTCAGGAGCAATTTCTGAGCGCAAAGCCAGGAATAACCCCTGAGTATCATCGGGCATGACCCCAAAACCAAAAAAAAAGAAAACTCAAAATACTGAAAATAGATTTTTACCATACCAACAATTTCACTCCGAAGATTTAACCCAAAGAATGTAAAGCACTAATTTATATTTATAAACATGATTATATTATTTTCATTACTATCACAATAACCAAAATATAAAAACAACCCAAATGCCCAAAGATAGATGAGTGCATAATGAATATATGATACATACACACAATAGAATTCTACTATAGGATGAAATATCGCATTGGCAGCACTATCATTTCTAGAATCTAAGTGTTGAATGGAGCTTATCCTGAAACACATGACAAAAATATAGCTGGTGTTTGGGTATTTGAGTATAAAAATAGCTTCACTTAATTTGAGAAGGAGAATAACCCTGCTTACATAGAAGGCACATCTGTGTTTTGAAATTTGCTACACAATGAATTAATCCAATAGATAATATAAAGATGCCCCCCTTTTATCTAGCCACCTGTTTGATATTTATTCTAGCATAAATTTCAGTTGTGTCCCATTCCCTTAAAGAGCAAAAGTTTTTTACAGAAGATATCTTCCAGGGACCCAGTAGTTGCATTCTTAAAAGCTAAGTTACTAGAAAGTTATTTTTGACTACGGTAGAAAAGGATACGGTGGAAGTCCTTAGAATTTAAAGCTGATACACAAAATTTTTATTCTTTTAGATAAGAGTTAAGTACAGACCCAGGAGGTTAGCAGGAATGAGACTTGAAAAGAATGAAGTGAGGATGATTATCACGATCTTTGCAGGATGCCACTCTCTGACTAACAGAAGTCTTACTTTTCTAAGACTTAAAGTGCATTACAAACATAGGTCAATAGTTAAAAGGAAGAGATCGAATGACACTGCACAGTGAGGAGAATTTTAAACAAATAACACTCTTGGGCTCTGGCACAGTTCCTGCCATTGGTCAGTTATTTTTTCATGGCCAAGACAATCTCTCTCTAAGGACCAATTCTCTCAAGGAAAAGAAATGATTCTTCATCATAACTAAAATCTAATGGTCTATAAATTATAATGAATGAAAAATGTTAAACCTAACTTAAATAACTTAACAATAACAGCTTAAAAACTTATCTTTAAGGACCTTCAAACTTCCACTGATTAAATTTACAGTCTCCTGAGGGACCAAGACAGTGTTCTAGTCATTGAGTTTTCTTTTTCTTTCCAGAACTTTAAAGGTTAAGATTTCTAAATCCTTTTTTAAATCTGTTGTGACTTTTGGTTGGTTGGTTTTGGGTCACAATCTGAGGTACACAGTGGTACCTGGCTCTCTACTAGAATCACTGCTGGCAGGCCCAAGGGACCATATGGAATGTGAGATCAAGACAGGATCAGCTGTATGCAAGGCAAACACCTTACTCACTGTGCTATCACTCTGGCACCCATTTTTTTAAAGAAAGCGTTCCTTGATGTGCTTAGATTCAGCACATAAAGAGCTCATTTAGAGATTTCTTCTGTACAAATGTAGAACTATATTTCTTTCATATGGAAATATTGGTAAATTAGCAGATGATTCAGTTATAATGATTACAACTTCCAAATAGTGCAGGTAAGTTGACTCACATCCAAGAGTACAGTTCTATCATCCATAAATCCTTCTTGCTAAAAGATTTTTCTCGAGAGAAAGTAGTTTTTCAACCAAGGAGGAGAGCTCTAGAAGGACTCTGCCCATATCAGTGTAATTGATTTTTACCCCATTTTATTACTTTTCTCTTCCTCAAACAAAACCACATAACTTGAACTATCTATTCCCGCCTCCCAGTTAGAGGGGGCAGTAATGGAGGTACCAAGACCAAACAGTTATAAGACCACTAAGTAATAAACTAGACACAGAGGGGACTACTCATTCTAGCAGCCCCTGGGGTGAGAGGGGAGGATATGGGAGGCAGGATGGGAGCGGAGGTGGGGGGAGGACAATTCGGTGGTGGGAATTCCCCTGATTCAATGTCAATATGTACCTGGAAAATTACTGTGAACGATATGTAAGCCATTATGATTAAAATAAAATTATATTATTAAAAAAAGAAAGTAACTTTTCAGATATAATCTGGAGAGTCTGTCTGAAAAGAAAAATCAAAGTTCAGCTTCCAACGTGCTTTCAAATTCTGCAGAATAAACACATAGTAGAAAAAAATTAGCAGTAGGCTATATCGTTTTATTTTAACTAAAAAATCTCTTATTATTCATGTCATATTAGATCTAAATTTTGAGTATGTCTTGTGTAAACCAATAATTTATATAAACTAGCCATTGTAGTTTGTATTACAGAAAAAGTTATACATTTTTGTGTTCTTAGGGTTTATCCCTCAAAGTGGCATTGCTGGATCATATGAAAATTTAATTTCCAGGTTTCTGAGGGATAGTCATATTGTTTTCAAGAAAGGTTAAACTAGACAGCATTCCCATCAGCACAAAAACAAAATACAAAAATGCCCTCTACACACCTATGTCCATTGCAGCACTATTTACAATAGCCAGAATCTGGAAGCAAACCAGGTTCCCTACAACAAATGAGAGACTAAAAAACCTGTGGTACCTCTACACAATGGAATACTACACAGCTGTTCAAAAAGAAGCCACAAAATTTGCCTATCCATGTATGGATAGGGAGACTACTATGTTAAGTGAAATTAGCCAGTGGGAGAGAGATAAACACAGAATAGTCTCACTCATCTGTGGAATTTAAGAAAAATAAAAGACATTATAGAAATAATACCCAGAGACAATAGAGATGGGGATTAGGAGAACAAGTTCATGGTAGGAAGCCTGCCACAATGAGCAGAGTGAAATCTGCTGACAATTAGTTAGAACTGATCACTCTGGACAAGAACAGAGTGCTGAATAAGGAAGAGGTGACATTCATGGCACCCCTTCATTAACAATAATGCAGGCCATAGTGAGAGAGAGAGAGAGAGAGAGAGAGAGAGAGAGAGAGAGAGAGAGAGAGAGAGAGGTAAAAGTAAAATTCCTTCCCCAGAGGCAGGCGAAGAAAGATGGGTGGGAGGTAAATTGGAAATATTGGTGTTGTACATTGCATGAATGTAACTCAATCATGAACAACTTTATCTGTAGAAAATAAATTGTATTATGAACAACCTTGTAACCATGGTGTTTAAACAATGAGAAAGATAAGACAATGGAAAAGTTATATAACATAACAATTTATTTAATCCAGTAAATAATTTCTGTGGCCTAAATTTCATAACACAATTGATATCTAGGAACAGAGATGTGGCTCAAATGGTAGAGCTTGTGCCCAGCATGGTTGAGGCCCTGGATTCTCTCCGTGATGCTATAGGCTTTCATAGCACTTTGGGTTTGACAGTCCAACAATAATATGCTAAATAAAGTAAAAAATAAGATGAACGTGTATTGTTCTGATGAAGTGAAAGCATCGTTTTAATGTGCTTTGTGCTGAATATAACACATATTGTGTTCTCTTCTATGTGCCTCAGTTATTTTAATTTTTAATTTTTATTTCATTAAAGAGAAATGGCTTTTCTAAAGTTATTGATAGTTGAGTTTTAGGCATATAATACCTCAACACCAATCCCACCACCAGTGTCAAGTCCTAGTATCAGTCTTCCCATTCTTTGTCATCTCTTTACCCTAAATAAATTCTACTACCCCCTGCCAGTCACCTTGACAGGCATTTTAAGTTTAGTGATTTCAGCTTAGAATTCCTGTTTTCATGTTGAGTTGGTGCTTTGTATGTATAGCTATATCACTTTCATACATCCCCAATATAATGGAATCCCAGACTCCATGAGCATCACTTCCCTTCCTCATCTTCCTACTTTCCACCTTTATTTCTTTGCTTCTCTGTAATTTTTCATTTTAAGTTCTAGGGTCAAGGGAGTTCTAGCTATACCCCTCTTTACTACATTACATTTACTAATACATTATTTCATATGCCAGAGATAATTAAGATCATCCTGTGTGTCTTTCTTCTTCTTACTTCCCTTAGTACCATGTATTCCAATTCCAACCAGGTTGCAGCAAATTGCATGGTTTAATCTTTCCTTCTAGCTTCATGGTATTCCATTAGGTATATATGCCACATCTTCATAATCCATTGATCTGTTGTTGGATACCTACATTAATTTCATATCTTAGCAATTTTTTTCATTGAATCAATAAATAATGGTGGCATTTGTCCTTTTGAATGTTTTTAAATAAGAAATCTGAATCATTTGGCAGCTCAATTTTCTAAATTTACTGGATTCTGTCCATATTGTTTTCCACAGAGACTGAACCAGACAACATTCCCAGCAGCAGTGGATAAAGACTTCCTTTTTAACAGCATCCCTGCCATCACAGATTGTTCCTTTATTTTTTGTATGTGATTTCTCACTGTTGTGAGATGATATCTAATTATTGTCTTTATTTAGATTTCTCCCATGATAAGTGATGCTGAACACTTTCTCATGTGCCTACTGACAATCTGTTTGTCTTCCCCTGTTCATTTCCTATCCCTGTTTATTGATGTAGACACCTATATCTGATTTTTAATATCACTTCCTGCCTTTTCTTTCCTATTTTAACCTTTGAGTTATAAAATTATACCCAGGCTTGATTAACGACCCACCGAGGTTTAAGTAACTTAAGTACACTGAACTATGTCTTGTTTGATACTCTACTGCAGACCTGTACATTCTAGGGTTGTCATGAACATGAAAACAAAGACAAACTGCTGGGAAGCTGGAAGCTCCCAAGTTGTCTTAGTAAATTGATAAAATATTAAAATTTGTTTTAGTTGATCTTTGTTAATAATTTATTAAGCCCTTATATGAAGAGTTGAATGAGAATATTTTTTAACATTAAGTGAGCTGTACTTTATTTTAGGCAGTGTTCCTTTGCCATACAGAAAATTTTTAATTTGATAAAAACTCCATTTGTTTATTCTTGATTTTGTTGCCTTTCACAGTGGTATCCAATCTCTGACAATGTCTTTAAAATCCAAATCTTGAAGTGTGCTGCCTATTTTCCTCAATGTACTTACAGTTTCTAGGTCATTGATTCACATTTTACACACACACAGTCTCTGATTCACTTTTAATTGACTTTTCTAAAATATGTAAGATAGGGTTTTGAGTTTTAATTTCTCACATTTAGCTATCCAATTTTCCAGAACCATTTGTTTAAAAGGCTATCTTTATTCCATTTCAAGTTCTCAGTCTTCTTTATCAAAAATTAATTGTCCCTCTTGGGGCCAGAGCAGCAGTGCAGGATTAGGGTGTTTGCCTTGAACGCGGCTGACTTCAGACCTACCTAGGTTCAATCTCCCATCATCCCCTATGGTCCCTCAAGCCAGAAGCTATTTCTGAGCACATAGCCAAGAGTAACCCCTGAGTGTCACTGGGTGTGGCCCAAAAACAAAAACAAATTACACTAATTTTCCCTCTATAAGGGTTTTTGCCATTGAGTATTAGGTTTTTGACTCATTGATCAAAGGCCCTATCTTTATTCCAGTATCAGGCACTTTTAATCACTGTAGCTTTCTATTACAGTTCCAAATCAGGAAAAGAAATACTTCCACAATTTTTATTTTTCAACATGAATTTGACTATTCATGTTCTCTTCTGATTCCATGCAAATTTAATTATTGACTTTTCTAGGTCCTTGAAGAATGTTTTCTGAATTTGAATAAGGATTGCATTAAATCTATAGAATAGCTTAGGAAGCATAGTAACTTAGGATAGTAACTTTTTTTACGTTTTTCAGAGTTAAAAATTTTAATCATTCAACATCTCACATTACAAATATTGTAATTTGGGGGGTATTGGGCCACATCCGGTAATGCTCAGGGGTTACTCCTGGCTTTGACTCAGAAATCACTCCTGACTTAGAGGATATTTTTTACATTGGTCCAGCAAAATATGAGTAAAATAAAAAAAGCCTTATTTCATTCACTACTTTGAATACATCATTTCACTCTTTTCTATATTATATGTTATCATACAGAAGAAATGTTGCTATTCTGATATTTTCCCTTATATATGAGTTCTCTTGTTTCTTTCTTGCTGCTTTTAGTAATCTGTATTTTTCTTTTAACCTTAGAATTTTTATTACTGTGTGTCTTTATGGGGTTTTTGTTTGTTTGAGTTTATTCTATTTGATACTCTTTGGGTCTCTTGAATCTGTGTAGGAGCCTCTCTCCAGAGATCAGGAAAGTTCTTGGTGATTTATTCTGCCAGTTATTCTCCCTCTTTTTCTTTCTCCTCTCCTCCTATGATTTGAAAATTATTTCTTTGGAAATAATCTATCACAAATTTCTTGATATCTCAAAAATCTTTTATTACCTTCCATTCATTTATCTCTTCTTTTGTCCCTTCATCCTTGGTGATGGCCAGTATTTTGTCTTTAATATCCATGATATGGTCTTCTCCATATTGAATTCATTGTTATGTTTGAATATTATATTTTTAACTCTCAATTCCATTTTATGAACTCTGACAGCCTGCATAAGCTTATCTTTCAATTGATTGAACTGTTCTTCCAATGATGACCTAATTTTCATGGTCATTACATGGAGCATTACTTTAAGTTCCTGTGGATAGGGGTTGTGGCTTTGTCTGAATTGATGATTTGGTAAGGCTGGGGATCCCACCTACCAAAGCATGTGAATTCCTTTGTTTCTTTGCCATTTTTAAAGATGTGTGGGCTCTGTGGTTTGAAATTTAGATTCCCAATTATCTGAGATCTAAACTGTTTATATTTCAGCACATTATTCTCTATAAGTTGTTCATCTAATAGTATCAGTGTCCTAACATACTATTTCAGTGTTATCTCAGTGTTCATACAGAATAAGGCTATTATAGAGGAAATTGAGACAAAATCACTACAGATAGAGATGGAAGGGGTGAAGTAGCATTGATGTGGTTTGGGGTTCTAGAGGCAGGCAGTATAAGGGCGGCTTCCCAAGTAAGGCAACCAAGGAGAAAATGCACATAGGTATAGGAACTGTGGGGCAGGTGTGGATTAGGGTCCTGGACACACCTTGATGACAAAAGAGGCCTAGTATCTGCTTTATTGTCTCCTCTGAGTGTGTCCTGGGATCCAGTCTGGTACTTAGCTACCAGAGCAGAAAAGGCAAGAAGTGCACACATGTGCCTCAGATTTCAAAGAACAGCAATAAACTGGAGAGAATATAAATAAGATTGTATTGGTATTAGAACTATGCTCATAAGAAATGATCAATAGTAGTGATTAATAAATTACTACCAATTAATTACTTTTAATTAATTCATTATTCCTAATTTATTAATAAAACAATCAACCAAAACAAAAATCTTAATTAGTATTTAAAACTTTAAAGTTGAACAGCTGGTATATTTGCAAAGACTAGAATATACAAAAACTAGAGATCCTATCAGTGAAACTAAACTCTTTTTCTTTAAAAAAAAAAGAAGATTGGAAGGAACATCAATTACACATACTGTCCTCTTGCAATAAGTGAAAACTAGACACAGTGGAAAAAAGATAGATGTAGGCAGATTTAAATTCCAAGTAAGGAAAAACTTGCTCTCAGTTTGGAGTCTCATAAAAAAATAATGAATTTCTAAAACATAAAGTTTCTAGAGATATTACTCAGAGCTTGGAAATACTAAATATTTTGTAAGGGAATTCCCAAATGCCAAGATTTAAGCTCAGTTTTTGTAATTCCTTATCATGCTCTACAGAATGGAGAAAATTTTGAGTTTTATTCTTAGCTCTAGCAGTATTTTGACAGATTCCTAGTAAGGAGCCTTCCTTTATGTCTCTAACTTTATACCTATATAACTGATATTTATACCACTTGAGTACCATCATCCTATTTTCCCCTCTCTCCCAGCCACTATTAGTACATTCTTTGTTTCTCCCTGTTTGATTATTTTAGAATTCTCCAGGTGAAGTCAAACTATATTTGTCATTTTGCATCTACCTTAACTTACCTAGTTTAATATACTCCATGTTCATGTAGATGCAAATGACAGGATTTGGAAATACTCATTAGTTTTCTTATAATGAGCATGCCATTATATATATATATAATCATTGAATCATCAAACTCATACTTAGATATAGAGAATTTGTAAAATCCACTTAATCTTTTTGCACCCTGGTTTTGAATTCTAAACTGAAAGACATCTAAATAATGGAAGAAAAAAAGGGAGGATTTTGCTCCTTCCCATGGGCAATCAGGCAATCAACAACAGATACAAAGTCCTTCTGGAGAAGTGATTTCAATTTTTAAAGACTTTTTGTTTATACTGCCTACAGCCACCACAGATAGAGAAAGATCTGGTGTGCAGAATCCAAGAAATTTGTGCCTGCTGATTCAGCACTTTTTACTTTCCCATTTGATCTTTCTCTTTGTCTTTTGTAAATACCTCTTCCAAAATGAAGCCATTAATGCACCTTCATAATTAATATTTTTTTCATTGACATGAGGCTTAGCACAGAAACACTAGTAGGAAAGGGCATTATAACTGAGATCATTCCCTTGCCAGTTCATATAAGGAGGATCCTACTTTCTGATTGGAATTCTGTTGTTGTATTTGGTCGATTCTATGTGTCTCTTCATTTCACTTTTTATGTTAATTGTTTGCTGGAGGAAAAAGCTTCTTGAATTCATCGATTTAGTATGATTTAATTGTCTGAAGTTAGAAAACTTCTGAGTACACAGCCCATTTGCTATCAGTCCATACAAAGTCTTTGCCATAGCTCTTATCTGCAACAAACCACAACTTTACTGCTGTCTTTGAGCCTACTATCAGACAGCTTTCCAGAGTGGTATCTATAAGCATTTGTGATGCACAAGGCCTCCTGGATGTCCATATTGCCACTGATACTTTGTATAATACACTAATGTTCTCCTAAACAATAGATTATACATTAAAACATCATTTTTGACTTAAATGTACTATCAGTAAAGATTTTGAACTTTAACGGTATTATTTATCTTTATTGATTAGTTGGCTGTGTATGGCTCAGATCTGGATTTACTCAATCATTTTTGTGTTGTCATTGGAAAGAAAATAAAATTATTGGAATCTTTTGGCAAGATTCAAAGTAATATTACTAGGAGAATTTCAATTCTACAAAAAACACTCCTAGACTCATTGGTTATTTTACTTTAGATCCGTTACTGGGTGAATGAATTTTTTTAAAAAATAAATATATGGAAGGAAATAGTTTCAGGCTGGCGTGTCCTTGACCTTCTTATCCTTATCCTCCTATTGTTATACTTATTATTCTTATTCTCCCTGTTGTTATAGGCTATATAGCTATTAGAATAGTGCCTAATATTGCTGGAATACTGTTTACCAAATGTGCCAGTGGTTCCAGAAACAGTAAAGTAACACAGGATCAGTCAATGACAGTAATAAAGAACAATTTTAATCACTTTTCTTTAAAACTCCCAGAAATATTTCCTTATGCTTTTTCAGAACTTCCAGTGAGGAGGGTTTTAAATTTTCATTTTTAAAGGCTGACACCTTTCCATTGGTTTTCCTGACTGCAAATCAATTCAGTCTAAGGATTGATTTTTAGTGACAGAAAATAATAATCACTTTTTGTACATCTACCATCAAGACACGTGGTAATTTTAAGGGAAAAAAAAAAGGACATCCAATATAAATTAACAATTGGGAACAACTCACAAATTAATCATGAGTTGGAAGCATACTTTCTATTCAGAAGAAAGAACTCTTACGCCAAGTTCTGTCATTGCCTGAATTTATTATGCAACGTCAAAACGATGAAGACACATTGGTGCCTAAAAACTGCCAGAGGTAGGAGAGCTACAGTTAGAAGTTTCATCAAGCTCCAGTGGCTGAACCCAGAAAAACCCAGAGAAAGTGTTTAAGTTATCAACTCTATTGTAATTTGAAACATTTTTTTAAAAAAAATATGCATGTACATGGAAATGTAAAAAATACTATGCCTCTAATGTTTAAGGAGTTACGTAAGTTTGATGGCTTTAGATTGCCTTGTGTGCTGTTAAGAAATATTATAATGTGCTACAATCTGGAGACTTGAGGGACAAAGTAATTGCACATGGATTCTGTTTTATTTATCTTAACTTTCTTTGGTGAAAGTTCAAAGTTAAGATATCAGCAAGGGGACTTCTTCTGATAATTATGTTATGGGTGATTGTCCTTCCACTGTAACTTTACCTTATCCTCTTTCTTTGCATCTTTTGTTCTCATAATTCAAAATAAAAAAATTATAAAAAAAAAAAGTCTTTCTTTTTTTTTTTTTTTTCAAACAGAACCACAGAACTTGAATCATTTTGTTCTGCCTCACAAATTGGAGGGGAGGGGGCGGGAGAGGGAAGTACATGGTACCAGGAGCAAACAGTCGCATGAACATTGAGTGGAAATAAAAAAAAAAATCAGACCTAAACACCAAACCCAAAGTAAACGACAACAGAATAGATACCTAATCTACAACAAACTATACACAAGCAGCAGTCCAGGGGCAAAAAAGGAGAGGTATGGGATACATACTGGGAATATGAGTGTAAGGAGGACAACACTGGTCGTGGAAATGGCCCTAATTCATTGTCACTATGTACCTTAAACATAACTGTGAAAGATTTGCAATTCACATTGATCACAATAAAAATTATTTTTAAAAAAACAGAGTATAATAGAGAGAAATGAACTGTTGAGAATTACTCTTGTATAGTTTATGAGCAAAAGCACTCCATCCACTGTGGAAGAAAAAATTCACCAATTAAAAGGTTTAGGGAAGCTTTCAATTTAAAACTTTCTTTTTCTTTTTTATCAATTAAAGAATTTATTTAATTTGAAAAAGAAAATATAGTTTATTTTCATCTGAATTTTTATAATTGAATACCAATTTTAGCTTATGGTGGCAATGACCAGCTTTGGGTTTTTAAAATTTTTTATTCTTTTCTTCTTCCTTGCTTATATTCTACTATATTTCCATAATAAATGGTGTAGTCTAGAAATTAGTGAAGTAAATAAGAAAACTCAGCATTTAGGAAGAAACCTAGACCATCACATGACAAAAAAAACTTTTTTGTTATACTAATCTGTGATCATTCTTTTTTTTAATTTGTATTTTGATCATAGAGGCTTACATATCTTTCACAGTGTTTTAGGTACATATTAACATTGAATCAGGGGAATACCCATCACCAAATTTGTCCACCCCCCTTCCCCGTTCCCTTTCTGCAACCCATATCCCCCACCATCACCACCACCCCCCCCCCCGGGCTGCTAGAGTAGGTGGTCCCCTCTTTGTCTAGCTTACTATCAGTGATCATACATCTGTTTGGTCCTGGAGCCTTCCCTTGTTTCTCCCTCTATTTGAGAGGCTAACCTAGATAAATCGAGTTATGTGGTCTTGTTTAAGGGAAAGAAAGGCAATAGAATGGGGTAAAGATTAAACAAAAAAATTTTAAAAATAAATAAATTTAAAAAAATATGCTGAAAATGGGGGGAGTCCTTCTAGTGGCTATCAGCCTCAGTTTGAGAGAGGACATGAAAAAGGTAATTGAAACACCACAACAATACAAAAATAAATGTCAAATTAAATATCCAGTGAGCCCTACAGCAATAAAGAGAAGCACCACACAATAGTCTCGGTTCTGAATTCAAATCATGCCAGAGTGCAAAAAGAAAGAGAAAGATAAGATAAAATAATATAAAATAAAAAAGGAAACATCAACTTCAATATCTATACCAAAATAAAGACATCAAAAAACAATCGTTCAATAATTATATGTGTAGAAAAGTGATTATTTTATTTTGTGCTTTTTTTTCCTCCCTTTTTTAAATTTTTTTTCTTTTTCCCCCTGCATAGGCACAGTAGTTATTGGGGATATTATAGAGGGAATTTCCTTGGCCTAAAAGCACAGAGAGGAGAATAAATGATCATGCAAGGAGTCTATAGTTAATCCCATGACAGTATACTTCAGGAGTGGAGAAACCCTGTATCTCCTAGGCCAAGGGAATTCCCTCTATAATATCCCCCAATAGTTACTGTGCCAATTTACAACTTTCATTGCCAGAAAAGGAGCCCTCAATGTGTTGCTATATTTCAAACCAAATACCATGCAATATTTTCAAGGCTAGGAATCATTTGACTATTTGACTGTACCACTACTTTATGGTTTTCTCCATCCATTATTGCTGAGATATAAGTAACATATCAATTTTAGAAATATAACATTTTGAATTATGTATTACAGAATGAATACTGAAAGTTCAGTTAAGACTCCTCATCTCACAGTTATAGTTTTCCTGTTGGGAAACTTCATGATTTTTCTTAAAATTTTTATATCTAGAAGCAGTACTATGAAATATAGTCAGCATTCTGAGTTCATAAGAACTTATATTTTTAAACTGAAAACTATACTTATTGAGTCCACTCACTTTTTATTCACCTACAAATTCAAGCAACAAAAATTTTCTACATCTGTGGGTGTGACTTTTAAGATTCTACTTTTTAAGTGATATCAACAAATATTTGTTACTTCATGTAGTCCAATGCCTTTAAGGTCTTCCATCCATATAACAAGTGACAGGGTTCCTTTTTCATTTCTGACTGACCAATATCTCCAATTTACCTCCCACCCATCTTTCTTCGCCTGCCTCTGGGGAAGAAATTTTACTTTTACCTCTCTCTCTCTCTCTCTCTCTCTCTCTCTCTCTCTCTCTGTTGCTCTCTCTGTCTTTCTCCCTCTCCCTCCCTCTCTCTCTCCTCTCTCTCTCTCTCTCTTTGACACTATGGCCTGCATTTTCCTTATTCATTTCTTCATTAAAAAAAATTCTATGTCTTTTCTATTATAAGGCATAGAGAAATGAAATAAGGGAAAAGATGACTTCTAAAGATAGTAATTTCATTTCTTTTTTTTTCATTTTTTGTTTTTGTTTGTTTTTCTGTTTGCTTGTTTTTTGAACCACACCCGGTGATACTCAGGGGTTACTCTTGGTTATGTGCTCAGAAATCGCTCCTAGCTTGGGAGACCATATGAGATGCCGGGGGATCAAACCGAAGTTCATCCTAAGTCAGCAGCATGCAAGGCAAACACCCTACCGCTGCACCCTCGCTCAGGCCCCTAATTTCATTTCTTTTAGAAAAATACCCAGTAATAAAATTGTATTTCATGATGATTCTTTTTTCCTTTCATTTACTGGAAACTCAATGGTTTGCTTTTTTTTCTACGTTCTCATCAATAGTTGTGACTTTTTTCTTAATGCCACTCAAACAGATGTGATTTTTATCTGTGGTCTTGCATGACTATCAATGTCTTTATAAGATTTCAATCTGCCTAAAATATTTATATTAAACTAAGGGAGAAAGAAATAAACCTACTTTGAGAATGTTTTAATTATGTTAACTTCTAGAAAACTAATTATATTTTCCCTGCTCCTATATAAGCTAAAGGAATCTTTTTATGTATCTATTTTGTCAATGTGTTCTAACTTTCCAGATACTTTATGTGACTTAGAAGTAATCAAAGTGGAACTATGGGTCTCTTTTTAACAATCAGCAGAATGCTCTTCCTGAATCTTACTAATAGATCAAAGAGAACAGAATATTTATGGTATTTCCTTATTATTAATAAGAAGAAATCAGTGACTGGTTGTTCTTTCAATTAGAAGCCAGCAAGGTATGTGTTTTTAGAGTCTCAATCAGTAACTTTAGTTAGGACAAGCAACTTATTTTTTTAACCTAAAAATCTCATAGCAATTATAGACAAAATAGAAACTGTCAGCTAAAAAAAAATCTCCATAGAAGATACATGCTTCTCACAAATGCAATTTTGTGTGAACTATTTTAGGTGTATGAAAAAATATTCAATTTTACTAGTCATTCAGTATAGACAAATCAAAACTACAGAAGATATGATCCTTTAGATAGCGATTACTTACTCAAAAGGGGAAAATGTTTTGGCAGAAAAAAAGAAAAATTGAGTATTTTTAAACTGCTGGTATATTTTAAAATGGTGCAGCCACTACAGCAAACAGTAAGGAAGAGCCTCAAAATATAAAAACAAAATACTAGACAATATAGAAATACCACTGCTAAGTAGATTACCAAAAAAAATTGATGACAGGATCTTTAAAAGATACCTCTAGTCCCATTCTAATAGCTTCAACAGCTGGAAAATTTGGTTTGCATAGCTTGAAGTTAAAATTATTTTAACATCCATCAAGAGATAAATAAAATGCAGTATGTTCACATAATGGAATATTAGTTATCTTTTATAAAAGGAAAATCCTACCACATTCAAAAACATGAATGAACCTAGAATGTATCATTTTAAGTCAAACTACCAATTTAAAAGATAATAAACACTTTATAATTCTACTTATGTAATGTATATTCAGGGGAATAACTAGTTTTTTCTACAAGATAAATATTAATAACTACACAATTCCTATAGTAGGCAGTGTTTTTATACTAATCATTTATTATCCTGTTAAATGATTTTATTTAAGGTGAGAATTGGACCTTTGTATATATTCTTCAATGAATACTGGGAAGTTTGGATTATGAGCTATGACATATTAATTCTGATTTGAAATATAACAACTAATAGAGTAAATGACTCTGATACAACTTAAAAATGTCTCCTTCTGGGGCCGGAGAGATAACATGGAGGTAAGGCATTTGCCTTTCATGCAGAAGGTCATCGGTTCGAATCCCGGCATCACATATGGTCCCCCGTGCCTGCCAGGAGCAATTTCTGAGCATGGAGCCAGGAGTAACCCCTGAGCACTGCCGGGTGTGACCCAAACACACACACACACACACACACACACACACACACACACACACAAATGTCTCCTTCTAAACTACAAACATATTTGTAATCATGGTGCTTCAATAAAGATATTATTATAAAAGTAATCAATCAAAATAAATAATCAATCCAGGTTAATCAGCCAACACATTCTGAACAGGTGAAAATTTGAATGATGATTGCAATGTTCCAAATATAACCAGGGGTTGTTTGCCTAAAAAAAAATGCCTCCTTCTGAGTATTTTGCTGAGTGAAATGAGTCAGAGGGAAAGGGATAGACATAGAATAATCTCACTCATTTGTGGGATATAAGAGGGAAAAAGTTGATATGGTAATAAGATCCAGAAAAATAGATCTGAGAACCAAGAGGACAAGTTCCTGGTAGGAAGCTTGCGACAAATAGTGAAAAATGCAATCAGGGTAGAGAAGCGAGTTCTATGACAATAATAGTTGGAACTGATTACTCTGTACAATAACTTGGTGACATGCACAGTACCCCTTCATTAACAATAGTATAAGCCACGGTATATAAAAGAAAAACAGAAGTGAGAGAGGAGTAAAATGCCTGCCCCAGAGGCAATCAGGTGATGGGGAGGGAATCTGGGGACAAAGGTGGTGGGAAATGTCCATGGGTGAAGGGTGGTGCACATTGTAAGACTGAAACTCAATCATGAACAACTTTGTAATCATAGTGTTTAAATAAAAGAGAAAAAGTGCCTCCTTCCATCAAACAGAGGTATCCTTATAAAACTTTCTTCCTTGGGGCCGGCGTGATGGCGCTAGAGGTAAGGTGCCTTCCTTGCCTGCGCTAGCCTAAGAAGGACCTAGGTTCGATCCCCCGGCGTCCCATATGGTCTCCCAAGCCAGGAGCGACTTCTGAGCTCATAGCCAGGAGTAACCCCTGAGCGTCATCGGGTGTGGCCCAAAAGCAAAAAAAAAAAAACAAAAAAACAAAAAAAAAAAAAAAAAAAAAAACTCTCTTCCTCTTCACAGATATGGTCTTGACAAATTATTAGAATATTTACATTACTTTATGAAGGATTTTCTCTTTAGGTTCTGTGGAATAGACATTAGTAAATCCTTACCTTGAAATCCTAATTTCCTACTAATATACATTAAGTTGTGTCTTCCTAAAATATTATTACAACATTTCATCACCAATAATTCAGAATGTAAACTTATTTTGAAATAACATCTTAACAAAACATAAATAAGGTCATTAGGTTAAGCCCTAATAGACTATGGCAGGATAAAACACCCTGAAAAAGAAGAGGATATGCACTAAGGGAATAATGTGAAAAGGCACATAGATAAAATGGCTGAATAGTGTGAGGAAAATATCTAAAAGCTAAAGAAATTCTAAGAATGGTTGATTAAAAGAATTGTTTCCTGGAGCCAGAAGAAGGTATATGACACCTGGTTTCATAGCCAGTTTAGAATCACCCAAGTTTTGCTACATTGCTAATGCATGCTTCGGAACCCAATACTTATGTATATATTATTCCATACCCTTTTTTGTTTCACTCCAGTTTGAACAAATGATGACTGTTATTTATTATAGGCTTATTTCTTTCTAATAAATATAAACCTTAAACACTAGATTACAGATCCAAGAGTGTCAGGTTGTGAGGAAGGAATTGGGGGGATGTCAATTAGAGATCCTAGAAGTAATATGGAAACATAAATTGTGGGTCTAGAATGTATGGGTGTGGAAAAGGGGAGTAACAGTAGTAGCAAAAGCATAAATCAGAATATAGTGGAGAAGAGCAGTAGGAGAAAAAAGGTAGAACTAAGCCAAAGATAATTAGCATAGGAATGGGTCATAAACATTTTGGTGGTGGTAATGCTCAGTAACTTTTCTTTGAGATTTATGAGTACAAAATCTCACTCAAAAGGATTTTTCTAAATCTCTTTTACTGTCAACTCCAAGAAATAATGAACAACAGTAAAATATTACTTGGACTGTTTTCAGCTCTCTGTTAATGAGATCTTGGATTTTCACAAGAATCCCAGAAGTTCAGAATACCTGGTAAGAAAAGAAACAAAGAATCTCCTCAAGTCAATATTCAGTGGTTCCATTTAAGGATCCATTTAGTGTCTGTTTCAATGGTATCTTAACCTATTGTATAGCATATGTATTAATATGACATCTAACTAACACAATGAGGCATTTCTCCATTTTGTACTAAGAAAAATTTATTTAACAGATGGACATAATTAAATAAAATTGGAAAGAAATCCATCAGAGAAACATGGCAGAAACCCATTTAATTCCTTGAATTTATAACAAGAAAAATGGATTTGTCTTGTAATGTAGTGTTTTTAGCTTGGTCAGTTAAATCTTAGAAATAGTATCTCCAATTTTCTTTAGAAGAAGAAAAAATCATCAATTGCTAGTCACCAAAGCCTCTCTTCCAAACATCAAGTCTGTGTAAAACTCTTCTTCAACATCTTAACTAATTTTAGATCCTATTTATACTTCTAAAATTACACCTGATCAAATTACATTGAACCATTTTTAACTATTTTTATAATATGTATAACTTGAAAGTTTATATATCTTTTAAACTTTTTTTTCAGAATGTAGTTATTTATAGTTAGGTCACGTGTTTTCAAATGATGTAATTAAAATACCCCCAGGATATAGGTGCTTTTTTCATTTTCCTTCATTTTGAAATATATTTATAAATATATTTGAAAATAATTTGAAATATATTTATAAATTTACTCATGTCCCTGGATAATATACTTCTTGAAAATGTGAACTTCAGAATATGTAGAGTTGAAGAATTCAAAATACATTTTCATTATGTTCTTCCCAGCTATCCATTAAGAAATGAAACAAAATTGAAAAGTCTCTGAGGATCCTATAATCAATTCCACATATACACATACTTCTGGGAGAAAAAATCAAAAACTAAAGATGAGTTTCTTCTGAAGTTTCTAGGGCCAATTATCAACACATAACTTCAAAGAGCGAAACCCATAAATATCACTGCAGATAAAGTTAAAATAAAATTCTTCCCCCACTGTGCTTTACTCCTAGTAAACAAAATTTTCTGTGCTAAAGAACTCTATTTTCAACCTGTTTTCATTTGTATTGCTAAGCAACACCCTGTACCCCCAGTTTTATTTCTGGTTTCTACATTTATTGTCACAGACACCTACAAAGTTCCATCCCACATGCTGGAATATTTTTAGTTTTCATTTGTGAGTTTCATATGTCCTATCAAGTACCTCAGGTCAAAATAATAATGCTTTCTACTTGCACAGAAATTATATTCATTGGAAAACATATAATAAACTTTTCTTTCACCAGTTTTATAACTCTTCAAATATTCTATGTACCTAGCCTCTGATGACTACTCCATGAAGAGAAATGATGCATTTAAAAATACCACATTGCAGTACACGTACTCAGAATGAGAACCCATCTTAAATTGCCCATTTCTGAGGTGACTTGGATCTGTTTGACATTAAATGGACCTAAATTTAGTGTGAGTGAGCACCATAGATATGTTCAATCAATTATATTCTCTATGTAGTTACAATTTATTCAATATCTCTAATACTTTGTCCCCAGAAGAGTTTTGCCAACTCATGCCGACTTTCAGCTGTCCTCTTTAGAGGCCAGAGAGATAGAATACCGGGTAAGGATTTTTATAAAAATTATTTTAATAGTTCCTGTTTTGGAACTATTTTAGTGCTAAATCAAACTTTTAAAGTTTCAGTTCTAGAGATTCAGAGAGTCATAGGACTTCAGAATCAGAAAGATTTGAAAGACCAAGTATTCATAATAAATAACATTTATTACTTCATACAAATGACAGTTTGCATTTGGACAAAAGTGAAGAATTTATGACTTACAGGCTAACCTCAAAAGATTGGTCTCTGCAACTAGAGTATCTATGAAAGACAGTTCTAGTTAGAGATGGTGGCAAAAACTAGAAACTAACATATGCAAGAAACTGTAGCTTTCATATATATACATATATATAAATCATATACATATATAAGCTATATATATAGCTTATTTATTTGTCCTTAGGCAAAAAACTAAAGCCATTTGCAAAATTATAGTATATATTATTTTGAAATAAACTCTACAGAGGAAAGCAATAAGATAGAGGTATAAACAAACCAAACCAGAGCAATACTCTTTTAACAACTGAATTTCAGTATTGTATCAGGAAACAGTGCCTAGTATAGTATCCTATCCATAAATAATCAAATATATAGTAATAACAACTTAAGTCATTATTATTTGCTCTTATAAGTTAATTTTCTTCCATTATAAACCTCTAAACTTAGAGGTCAATACTGCTCCCTATGAAAAATTTCCATCCCTGCTCTATACATTTCCTTCTCTTCTCTCAATTCCCATTTCCTTTATGTTCCAAACACCTTTATAATTTTATGAAATAATAAATTTATAATGAGGCTTTAGAGGCTCAGAGCCAGAATCTACATTGTTGGCAACAAAAGTAACTCTTAGCAAAGCTGCAAAATTGGCTACATTTCTCATGATTTTTTTTCTAGATTTCTTTTTCTTCCTCTTTCCTCAAACATTATATATGGCTCCATCTAATCTCTTGAATATCGTCTAAGCCATCAGTATAAAATAAATCACACTGAAGTAAAAGCAGTTCGCATTATATTAAACTCCTTTGAGAGTTGCAGTTTTCAATGAACTAAAGTTTTAAAATAAAGGCATTAAATTCTTTAAGTAGACTTCTAGTTGCCCATCAGTGAAGGGATACTGAAGACTTTGTTTTAGTTTTCTAAAAGAAAAACATAGACAGAAAATAACTTATAAATAAGTTATTGATTGTAGCACAAGTCCACATATTCAAATTCAAGTGTAAAGCAAACATAAGAGAGAGCCCAAGAGACATCTTATCATTAGAAACAAAACTAATTCTTACAATTAACATTTTCAATTTAGTAAGAGGATGATTTGATATTCTGCAAAAGTATTTAAATTCTTTAGTACATGTGTTGGCTATTCTCACTTCTATTAATGATAACGTCCTCAAAGATTCTCACTCAATCTAAAACAAAATATGCTCCTAAAGGAAACTGCACTCTCCAAACAAGTGAAAGCAGAGATAAACAGATGGAAATATATTAAGCTGAGAAGCTTCTGCACCACAAAGGAAAAAAAAAAATATGTGCTCCAGAATATAAGAGCCACCCACTGAGTGGAAGAAACTATCTACCCAATACCCATCAGATAAGGGGCTAATCTCCAAAATATACAAGGGACTAACAGAACTTTACAAGAAAAAATACCTAATCCCATCAAAAAATGGGGAGAAGAAATAAACAGACACTTTGACAAAAAAGAAATACAAATGGCCAAAAGACACATGAAAAAATGCTCCACATCACTAATCATCAGGCAAATGCAAATCAAAACAACTATGAGGTACCACCTTACACCCCAGAGATTGGCACACATCACAAAGAATGAGAACAAGCAGTGTTGGCGGAGATGTGGAGAGAAAGGAACTCATTCACTGCTGCTGGGAATGCCGTCAGTGGTCGGCAACCTTTTTTTTCAACTGAGCCAAATCTTGCCAAAACCACGATTGAAATTTATTTTGAGAGCCACACAGGGCGCACACTAACAGAGGCTAGGAGCAGAGTCCTGATTCCTGGGACGGCCTCCCGGCACACAGAAGAGCCAAATTAAAAATGTAAAGAGCAGGGGCCGGAGAGATAGCATGGAGGTAAGGCGTTTGCCTTTCATGCAGGAGGTCATCGGTTCAAATCCCGGCGTCCCATATGGTCCCCCGTGCCTGCCAGGAGCAATTTCTGAGCCTGGAGCCAGGAATAACCCCTGAGCACTGCCGGGTGTGACCCAAAAAAAAAAAAAATGTAAAAAAATGTAAAGAGCTGCATGTGGCTCGCAAGCCGCAGGTTGCCGACCATTCCAACCTTTATGGAAAGCCATATGGAGATTCCTCCAAAAACTGGAAATTGAGCTCCTATACAATCAAGCTATACCACTCCTAGGGATATAGCCTAGGAACACAAAAATGCAATACAAAAATCCCTTCCTCACACCTAGATGCATTGCAGTGCTATTTACTATAGGCAGACTCTGGAAACAACCAAAATGCCCTTCAACAGATGAATGGCTAAAGAGACTGTGGTACATATACACAGTGGAATATTATGCAGCTGTCAGGAGAAATGAAGTCATGAAATTTTCCTATACATGGATGTACATGAAATCTATTGTGCTGGGTGAAATAAGCCAGAGGGAGAGAGAAGACAGAGAATAGTCTCGCTCATCTATGGGTTTAAGGAAAAAAAGGCATTTTGGCAATAATTCTCAGAGACAAAAGAGAGGAGGGATGGAAGGTCCTGCTCACAACATGAAGCTCACCACAAAGAGTAATGAGTGCAGTTAGAGAAATAACTACATTGAGAACTATCATAACAAAGTGAATGAATGAGGGAAATGGAAAGCCTGTCTAGAGTACAGGCGGGGGCGAGGTGGGGAGGAGGGAGATTCTGGACATTGGTGATGGGAATGATGCACTGGTGAAGGGGGGTGTTATTTACATGACAGAAACCCAACTACCATCACATATATAATCAAGGTGTTTAAATAAAGATATTATTAAAAATTATATGCTCCTAAAATATTGATTTACTGGTTCCTACCATCTAAGGTTTTTTCCTTATTTTAATTGTCTTTCTGTAGTTCATGTTCAGGTCTACCTATCTTCATTATTAAAATAATAAAAGACAAGAAGCACAGCAGATAAACTTTGAACCTTCTTTTCAAATAGTGGCAAGAAAAAGAATGTACAAACATTCACTAAAGATAAAAGAAAGGAAAAAAGGAAGAACCTAGACTAGTGCTCTCAAAATCAAGTAACAGAATATGAGAATTGGTGTACAGATGTGAGCTCATCACCGAGGGGGAATATAAATGTGAAGTTGGGGGGAAAGATGACACTGTTGTAATTGTGGAAAAAAAGAAGACATTCTGGTGAAGAGTGTGGTGTTGGAATATGACTTGCATGAAGTTCTACCATAAACAGCACTGTTAGTCATGCTGTATCAAATAAAAAATGTAAACAGAATCAATGCCCAATCTACAACAAGATAGACACAGAGGGGACCACTTATATTAGCAGCTCGGGGGGTAAGGGAAAGAAATATGGGATGCATGCTAGGAAAAAGGTGGAGGGAGGACAACCTTGGTGGGATCCAATGTCAAAATGTACCTAAAATATTACTGTGAAATATATGTAATCCACTTTGGTCAAAATAAAAATCATTATTAAAAAAATATGGGGCCAGAGAAAAGCATGGAGGTAGGGTGTTTGCCTTGCATGCAGAAGGATGATGGTTCGAATCCCATCTGGTCCCCTGTGCCTGCCAGGAGCGATTTCTGAATATAGAGCCAGAAGTAGCCCCTGAGCACCACCAGGTGTGACCCAAAAACCAAAAACAAAAAAAAAAAAAAAAGAAAAGAAAAGAAAAGAAAAGAAAGTTTAAAAATAACAAAACAAAAGACACTGCAAATATTCTTCAAGCTCTCATAAAATATAAAATAACAGGAACACTTGCTATCTTCTATTGAAGCAAAATTACCCCAATACCAATTGATATTATTTTAAAAAGATAGAATAAGATCCCTTAAGAATATTTACACTATTTGTTGCAAGTCAGCCCCTGAAGAGGTTGACTGATGGAAGGATGGAGGATGAGGCCTTTCTCTTCCAGCTCGGATCACGCACCTGCCACCCTGTCTAGCCGATGGTTCTGAGGTGAAACTGCGGGTAAACAGCTTGCAGACCGTCGGGCTTGTGGAAATATTAGCTTTATTCGGTAGACAAGACTGAAGTCCAAAGACTCAGCCTCAGTTCCAGCAAAAAGCCCCCCCCCCCCCGCCTTCCACAGACCCTTGTTTTTATCCCCCAGAATCAGGTACCACCCAATGGTGGGATCAGATACCAACCAATGGTGGAAGCAGAATCAGGTACTACCCTAGGGTGGGGGCAGAATGCCAGGTCACACCCTAGGGTAGGGCACAATCACCAATCAGGTTAGGGTGAGTAACATAGTAATCCCCTAAAAATATTTACATACACAATACTATTATTCTAATAAAATATTCTACTGAATCAAATACAACAATGTTTCAAAAGGATAATACATCATAATCAAGTGGGGTTTATTCAAGGGAATCAGGATGGTTTAATATATGCAAATCATAATATAACATATAGTATCAAAATATTAAAAGTATCTGATCAAATCAATTAAGGCAGTAGGTTTAACAAGATTCAATACCATTGAGTGTATTAAAAATAAAAAGTGGGTGTACTTTTTCATGTGGCTGACATTCAGACCAGCATCTGCCAGTGCTGGGACCAACCCTGCCCAGAAGAGCCTGTGTAAGGGAAGCTACATCCAGGGAGGTGAGCTAATCCCACCCCAGGAAGGGCAGAAACTGATCTCCAATGTGTGCTTTTCTATGCCACTGACATTCAGACCCACTCATGAAGTACAAAGCCAGTAACTCTGCTCTGTGGCCAAACACATCTCCTAACCAATGGATCCCAGCAACAACACATAGAAAACATTACAATAAACATGACAATGGGGAAACAACACAAGCCTCCACCATGCATAGAGAATGGAGCTGGCAGCTCTGATGGTCCTAAAGTGCCAACCACCTATTTAGCCTCTCAGATAAGGACTTTAGAGAAGAGATATGGAGGATCCTCATAGAACTCAAATAAAGCATGAATGAACTGAACAAATCACAAATAAGAATCAAGAGGCTATGAAAATAGAAATGAGAAAACTCCAAAATGAAATAACAGGACTGAAAAACTTGGTAGATGAAATGAAAACTGAAAAGTCTCTCCAACAGAGTAACCATGGCTGAGAACAGAATCAGTGAGCTGGAAGATGAAGTGCATAACAATTCCATACAACAGAAGATATTGGAAAAGAACCTGAAAACAAATGATCAGAAAATGGAAAAAAATCCCCAAGAATGTGAACAGATGAAAATAGAAGTCCTTGAAAATCAACATAAGAATCATTGGAGTCTCAGAGGCCCATAAAGTAAATCCCCATGAAGAATCTAGAGTCAGGGACAACAATGCAGAGAAACTCCCAGAGCAAAACAGTACATGCAACCAAATTCTGCATGCCTAAAGAGTACCAGTTAAAAGAAATCCAAGGAAAAGTACCCTAAGATAGATACATCCTAGTCACAATGACGAATCCCACATATAGGAATAAAATACTGAAAGCAGCAAGATCAAAAAGGGAAAGTACATTCAAAGGAGCATTCTTAAGATTTACAGCAGATTTATTATAAAAAAAAAAAACCTCAAAGCCTAAAGGCAGTGATGGGATACAGTGATAAACTCAATAAAATGAATGCTTCCTTCCTAAAGAAAGTATACACAGCTTCATGGATAAACAGCTCAGAAACAGACTCTGAAACAGCTTTAAAAGATAAACTGAAAGGTCTACTTTAAGACAAGACAGACCACAGACTCATCAAACTCCACTGATCTCTCAATGTTAATGGACTAAGCTTACCCCCAAAGATTAGTGAGTACAGTTAGAAAAATAACTACATCAACAACTATCATGACAATTATCATGACATGACTGATAGAAATAGAATGTCTGTTTTGAAGATAGGCAGGGGTTGGAGGAAAAGAGAGATGGGGGCATTGGTAATAGGAAGGTTGCACTGGTGAAGGGGTGAACTTTTTATGACTGAAACCCAACTAATAACATTTATAATCATGGTGCTTAAAGATATATTAAAAATAATAATAAATAAAGTGCCTCAAGAGGGGTCAACTCTTTATTAATAGAGCCCTTGCCTTGAAAATAGTCATCCCATGTTTAATCCCAGGCACCACAGATGGTACTGTGATCCCCACCAGGAGTTATTCCTGTAGTGTAGAGCAGAAGTGCACAGCCTGCATTTAATAGGGAGAATTAAGAAGTGTAGGGGCCAGAGAGATAGCATGGAGGTAAGGCGTTTGCCTTTCATGCAGAAGGTCATCGGTTCGAATCCCGGCATCCCATATGGTCCCCCGTGCCTGCTGGGAGCAATTTCTGAGCATGGAGCCAGAAATAACCCCTGAGCACTGCCAGGTGTGACCCAAAAACCATTAAGAAGAAGAAGAAGAAGAAGAAGAAGAAGAAGAAGAAGAAGAAGAAGAAGAAGAAGAAGAAGAAGAAGAAGAAGAAGAAGAAGAAGAAGAAGAAGAAGAAGAAGAAAAAGAAGTATAGTCTGTGTACTTAAGTCTAGGAATATTTTAACTTCTGCTGAGATCAACAGTTCACATAGCTTTTCCCTTTTCTTGCACAAAAAATCGTTCCAATAGCATGATTATCAACTGTATTGCTAATTGAATGTCAATGTCAGCCTAACTAGATCATAGCCATTATCAATGCTATTTGAACAAAGGTTATGATAAACTCTTTAGAATCAACATATGTATATTTCTTAGATTCTTCTTACTTTCTTACATTCTGCTCCATTGTTGGAAAGAAGTTAAACTAACATCCTCTTCATATGTAGGAAGGTAAAAGATAAAATAAAAAATATTCATGTTTACGGTCTGAACCATAGTGCAACAGCAGGGAGTTTGCCTGCAAGCAGATGACCTAGGAAGGATCTCGGTTTGATCCCCAGGGTCCCTCAAGCCAGGAGCTATTTCTGAGCTTAGAGCCAGGAGTAACCACTGAGCATCACCAGGTGTGGGGTTTGGGCCATATATGTGTATGTGTGTGTGTTTATTCTCTTCAGCATTCATATATTTATCATGAAGGATCATCTGGAGATAACAGAAGCCATACTGACTTCCAAAGCAAGAAGGACCATAAGGAAGAATGATACAGCATAAAGATATTCACATACCACCAGTGATTCAGTCATTTCTATTGTTTATTTTACAAACATTTTAACTTGCCTTTTAACTATTTCTAGTTATTGCAGTCCTAGAAAAGAGGCATGTACCATAGATCCATATTTTACATATGACAAATGTGAAGTAGAAGAAAGATACGTGTGTCACTACCCGCAAAGTTATGTCTCCATTTATTAAGGAAGCAAGCGCCAGATGTGGCTTTTGGCTTTCCTGGTGCAGTGCCTAATTTTCCTCCCAACAAATATCTGCCAGAAGGCCCATTGGAGAACTCAATCATTGCCCCTTGCGTGGATCTCTGGCAATATTTCTGTCATACTTCTTACATGGTAGTGACTTAACATTTTCCCTTTAATTCGTTTCTGCTATACTACAGAAATTCGGCCTTAGCTATCCTGCAGTCATTATAGGAATTTCAATACCAAAAAAAAAAAACTGCTAGAAGTTCCCTGCTGGCTTAGTATATTTGCAACTCAAAGTTCAGCCAGCTACCTCTCTTTCTGTCAGCCTGCCAAGTCAAAACATAGCATCTTCAAGACAATGGTCTTCTCTCCCTGCCTTTGAGCATAACAGCAGAATGATTTCTGTCTCAGGGACTTTCCCTGTCACTTTGAATACCTGCTCACAAACAGGTTTGGTCAGTGTAGAATTAGGCTATTTTACTAGGTATATTTATGTACCCCTTTCTTTAGTGATATTCTCTTTCTATTACCAGATCATAGGAAGTGAGTCTTAGCCCCTAGCTAGAATACTATTTCCCTCAGGTTCAGAATATCTGTTATCAAGAGTAAACCAGGATTCCTGCTATCCCTTAATTTACATCAGTAATGACACCTAGGAACTTCTTTGATATGTAAGAATTTAGTCTTCCTTTTATCCTAACTCCTAACTGAAACCTATTCTATTCTAAGGTTACAAAAAACCTAAAGCTATGTGTATTTGTTCTAAACAACATACATAGCATTCCTTTCATGTTATGACTGCCTCTTTTTCCCTTTATATACTCCCTTGCCTGAAGACTAAATTTGTCGCACTCTTGCCAGAAATGTGTTCACCCCACACATACTGCGTGTGGTATCATTATTTCATATTTCATACTTCATATTCATCCGCCTTGTGCTCCCGCTTTCTCCCCATAAAGATTCTTGGACCCTACGAAGGTTTTGCTTAGGGACGCAACACGTCCGCAGCATACGTGATTTATATAAACTATGCAATTAGCTTTTATAAAATTCAAGAGCATACCCAAGATTCTCCCAAAGTCCTGGTACAAATTATCTAAGAGGTTAGTAGTTGTGTTAACCAATACTTATACATTGCTCTTTAATACATATATATATATATATATATATATATACATACATACATACATACATATATAGTGGGTAGGAAAAATTTTTACTTTAGTAGATTAGAATATTAAGGTTTAATATTTTGAGGAGTCCTATGAACTATTAAGGGAGATTGATAATTTGGTGGGAGTTGGGGTGTGGAAACATAAAAATGTGAGTATTATAATCCTAAAATATACTCATAAATATTGATGTTAACTCAATTTTTAATATTTAAAATATTTGGATTTCCTTTCCGCCAACAAACCAGAAAGCATGACACTGCATTTAGTGCCAATTTGACTCAGAACTGAATGTCTTATCCAAGCATAGTACTGACTTCAAGGATAATTACTCCCCAGATTGATTCAAAAATATTTTTTCACTTGTTCTGCTCTTTTGATGTTTCCTTTTTAAAATTGAAAACTTTTATTTATTTTCTCTGTTGAGTTAAAATTGGTTTATAAGATTTAAATATTTTAGTGACTTTAAAATAAAGAGAATCTAGCACAAGTCTATAATGACATTCTTCTGTAAATTGGTTAACATCATATTACCTCCGGCATGTTTCTTGTGGTATCTTTGATTTTTAACTTCCATGTACTCATTTTTGGGGGTTTTTTTTACATAAAATAAAAGGAAGACCTTGTTCATGCACATTTAAAAATATGAGTCAAGGTAAAGGGGAAAAAAGACTGTGAGTCAAGAGCAGTTCTTATAAGCTGTTAAAAAAAAACAGCTTTCATCAACTCACAGGCCAAAATGATATGTAGTATCTTCAAGGTAGTGTACAAATGCCCAAGAGATATATATATAAATATTCAGCATCACTAGTTGAGTAAATATCTATTAAATTCCAAATGATGGTCCCCTCATATCCATTGGTGAAAATAATATTGTGCTAAAACACTATGAAAGATAATATGTATGGTCCTTAAAGCTTAAAAAATAGGGTTGAGGGGCCGGGCGGTGGCGCTCGAGGTAAGGTGCCTGCCTTACCTGCGCTAGCCTAGGAGACGGACCGCGGTTCGATCCCCCGGCGTCCCATATGGTCCCCCAAGCCAGGAGCGACTTCTGAGCGCATAGCCAGGAGTAACCCCTGAGCGTCACCGGGTGTGGCCCAAAAACCAAAAAAAAAAAAAAAAAAATAGGGTTGAGCTGGATCCCAGACACAGAAATGGCACAGTTCTTCACAACTGCAGGAAACAAACCCCATTCGGGACAACCTTAATACTACTGGAACACCAACGAGTGCCAGTTCTAATATGATATCCTGACAACGAGGAAAATGGGAACAACATGACCTAAGAACAGGTTATCCTACCTTACCAGCCATCCATAAGTCAAAATCAGAAGTCTTGTCACCATTTGGTAGGTCCAAAAACCAAGATCGCGATTTACAGATGACTGGCTACTAGAACCATGACCAGACTGTATATATCTTGGGACCAATAAAAAAGCCCTAGTCTAGGGTTTGAACTATGACCTGCACAACAACCATGATCCCCAGTCCCAAAAGTCTGGCAGAGACGACTGTAATGGAATGGGGCTTCTGGAAACACAAGGAAAGGCATTATCCTAGGTGCCAAGACCAAGACCACCAACCACAGAAGATGGATTAAAATGACATTGAGGGAATGAAACTTCTAGAACCACAAAGACTGACTTCATCATAAGTCCCATCCCTGGAACTATGCAGATGCTGAGATCGATAGATACAGAGGTCTGATTGTATCACCTAGGACGGAACAGAAGTCTTCCAAACAACACAAAAACACCACCGGGAGAGTAAAGGATCCTGAACAGAGGCTATAGTTGATCCTGTGACAATATACTCCAAGGGCGGAGAAACCCCATATCTCTTAGGCCAAGTGAATTCCTTTTGGAATGACCTCAATACTTACTGTGCCAAGGCAGGAGGGAAAGAAACAAAACACAAAATATTATTTATCTCTTTATATATATTATTTTTATCTTTATTTATTATCATTATTATTATATTTACCTACCTATTTTTGGTTGACTTCTTTGCTCCGGTGTGGTTATTGAAGCTATTGCCCTCATTTACACTTTTTTCTTTTCTTTTCTTTTCTTTTCTTTTCTTTTCTTTTCCTTTCTTTCATTATATGCTCGGCCATGTTTCTTATCTCAAGACCATGGCGGTTTTTTTTTTCTTTCTTTTTTTGTGGTGCTTAGCGTTATTGTTGGAGTCCTCACTGGATATATGACACTTCTTTTTGTACTGGTGGAGTGTTTCACTTTTTTCTCCTTCGTCTCTCTGAGGAGGAGACCCTCTAGAAGAATTCCGCTTATTTTCTGCATATTAGACCTTTACCCCTGTTTACTACTATTCCCTACTTCAAACAAAACCACGTAAATTGAACTAGCTACTCCTGCCCCTCAGTTAGAGGGGGAAATAAGGGAGGCACCAGGACCAAACGGGTGCAAGACTACTAAGTATTAGCCTAGATACAGAGGAAACAACATATTCTGGCAGCCCTAAGGGTGAGGGAAGAGCATATGGGAGGCAGGACAAAAACGGAGGTGTAGGGAGGACAAATTGGTGATGGAAATCCCCCCTGATTTTATGTAAATATGTACCTAAAATATTATTGTCAACAATATGTAAACTACTATGATCAAAATAAAAATTAAATTAAAAAATAAATAAAATAAATTTATAACTAACTTAAAAAAATAGGGTTGAGGATATGGTTCAGTGAAAAGTTTCTTTCCTGGAATGCCTGAATCTGAGTTCAATTTATATATATGTATATATATGTGTGTATATATACATATATAGTGTGTATACAAATTGGAAGGAACATATCCAGCTATATACAGGGCTTAATCCTAGCTCTCTGCACAGGGATCACTCCTGGTTATGCTTGGGGAGCTATATGTGGTACTGTGGATTGAACCAGAGTCAGCTATGTTTAAGACAAGCATCCTAACACCTGTGCTATCTTTATGGCCCATTTATTCATTATAAGAATGTTTATATAATAAAGATAGGAAGAATACCAATATTTATTGTAGTACTGTTAGTTTAGCATTATTCTTAATACCAAATATCTGAGGATAAATTCTAACGTTCAAGAGATGAATGGATAAAGAAAATATATCCTGGGTCTATATATAGACAGCATCATTGAATATTATTCAGCATCATGGGAAATCTTGCATATATAATAACATAGTATGATGCCTTCCAGGTATACCCAAATAAAATTAACTTGACATAAATACAAATATTACATAATTCTTAATTACAGTATTACATATCATACCTGAAATAATCAAATATACAAGAATAATATGTATATGTGTGCAGAGTGGTTTCCAGAAATAAGGGTCGGGGAAAGGAAGTTGTTATTGTTCTGTACTGTTACTGGTGTGGAACTTAAATTATACAAAATAAGTAAGTTCTAGAATTTTTGCACCTAAAGTTAAGTAATCATGTGGTTCAATAAAATTGTCAAGAGGGTATATTTTATGTTGATCTATCTTATTATATTACCATCTTATCTCCAAAAAATGAAAATTAAAATAGAAATGACATGATGGAATCCAGGTGCTAATTAATGCTATGGAGGTAATAATTTTGTAATATGTTTATTTTCCAATATTTTATATGATTCAAACATTTATGATGTTATGTCAACTCTTAATAAAACTGCTGGGAAAAATCAGTGATAGAAGACAAAGATGTTTCACTAAAAATGCCGTCATATTACTAGCCTTTAGAAAAATGAAATTTTAGATCACAATAAAGAATATGTAAAAATCTAATTAGATAGCTCATGCATGACTGGTAAAAGTAAAATATAAAATGATTGCTCAATCTCATAAGTCTGGCAGCTTTGTCAAATTTAATGCATGTGCTTAACTGTATGACATTTTGTTCAAGTATTAAATCTCAGAGTAGTGAAATTCCCACCCAAATACCTGCAGTTTTGAGGAACTGGACTCCAGAGACTAATTCCAGTCTGGAATTGTGTGCATATACCTACTTTTAGAAGTCATAAGAGAAGACTACCAGGAATATCTTTTCATATTTTTATTATAGTTTAGTAACATGGCTATCATAGTTTAAACATTATGGTATGAATGTACAATGTGATTAGACCACTCTATCATCAAAGTGCTTATCATGCTCCACCACTACCTTTATGTCACTTATGCAAATCTTTTCTATCCTTTATTGATTTATATTCTTTTTATTCAATTTCTAAGTTTTATTATAAGACCATGATTTACCAAGTTGTTCATAATACAGTTGTTTCGGTCATTAAAAGTTCAAACACCAATTTCACCACCAGTGTAACCTTCCTCCTCCCTCAGAGTCCCCAGTTTCCCATCTACCATCCTAGCCTGCCCCTTACAAACACAAATGTACTTCATATTGTTTGTTAAATAAAATAAAGACAAACACAAAATTTAGATCAATAAGGGTCAGTTTGAAATTGTGATTTCTTTCAATTGTGTTACTAAAGTTACTGCCAAAGGATGTACTGAGTTGGAGTTTATACTAGTTGTCTTCTGTGTTACTATTTAGGCTCGCTAAGCTTGGTAGTCTATATAACGTCCCCATCAGATATACTTATGATCCTACTTAGCTAATATTATTACTAAGCTTTGAGGTTTGTGGTGTGGCTAATTTGTAAAACTGGAATGTTTCTGAAAGAAGGTTTTGGTTACAGCTGTGGACTGCTACTGTAGTTCCAGGCAGAAAGGGAAATCTGCCATTTCTAAGAAAGTCTCAGAGTTTTCAGCCTAGACCAGACCACCTAGGAAGAATTGGCAGCTATCATTTACTTTTGAAGCTTAGTTGTGAAACTGGGCATTTTTACTCCCTAGGAATGAATGGTGTGTTGAGTTTTATAGTAGGTAGCATTTGAAGTAACTTGGCCTGCCACTCTGAGAATACCCCAGAGTGTTCAACTTACATAATGGTTCCATCTAAGAAGGTTCAGTTGCTCAGATGAATTCAGTCATGAACTTACTCAAATCAAGGGGATTCCTTGATGACATCTATTTAATATTGCTTTAGGGGACAATCTTATTATGAAAAAGACTGAGGGAAAGGATCATACAAGCTAAAACAGTTTATTCTTGCATGAAATAATATTTTAAAAAAACAAGGACTTCACATCTTTTTTAATATAAATTACTCTATTTAAATGCCATACATCACATAATTGACAACATTGATGATAATATATTTGTTGCCAGGTAAGTAGGAGTAAAATTATTTAAAAAATATAAAGGAAGAAAGAAAAAATGTATAGCAACAAGAATATTTGTGAAAATTATTATATTTCACAATCAGGTCATTAAGTCATTGTCAGAGATTTAGTGAGCTCTTGTTGGTAGTTAATTATTGTTACTTTTTTAGTTTCTGAACATTAGGTGACACAAATGTCAGAAACACATTTGTGTCTAAATCGGTGTATTCCTAGAAGGATGCCAGCATTAAAAATATTGCAACCATGGTCTAGGAATTCCAACACTATTGTTGATACTATGGCTTTATATGGAGCATGTTTTCAACTGTCAGGGTTTCCAGAAGTGCAAGAAGTTTGGGGGAGGGTACCCACACTCACTTCAAAAATGTCCTGATGATGTCAGCCTAAATATCTGTATACCTGGTATTTTGGTCACATTGGTGTTGAGTGCTAAAGCAGGGCCACTGGTGAAGTGGCTATTATTGTTGATGGGTGTAGCAGGCTTGGCTTTGGTAGGCAAAGGATTGGACCCCTCACTTCTGAGAGTGCCAGTTTTTACCTTGAGAATTTAGGATTCCATTTTCTCTTTTATAAACTAGAAGTGCTGGTGCTCACAATCCTGTTACAAGATGAAACTGTTTATAGTTATTTCTATTGTATGCCACAAACTAGGTAAATACCATTTGTTTCTACCTGACATGTGCATAGAGAGTTAAAAGTGAACTAGGAAAAAATAAATAAATAAATGACAAAAGTGAATTAGGCATCTAATTATTATAAAATAATCAGAATATAGCTATTAGTATTGTAATCAGAATATAGCTATTAGGGTCTAATGCCATAAAATGCCATACCAGCTCTGTAACTGAGACACGTAAAATTAAATGTTGAAAAGTAAAACTGCAAATTTATTTAAGTCACATGACTTTCAGCTCTCTATTATTAATTTTGATCACTCTTTGACTCAATGTCATAGATCATTTTGTTTCTTTCATTTTGTATTTTTCCAAATTAAAATGTTCCACAAGAATACCTTATTTTTTCTTGCTTCAGTCAACTCATCTTACTTATTCATATTACCTGAAGGTCTTATTTTCTAGAATTCTTCGTAATTCCCAAAAGTATGATTGAGATTTGAGGGTAGGGAAACACACAGCTATCCTAAGGTATAGCTCCTATAGCTCTGTTCATTTGTTCAGGGATTCTTCCTGGCAGAACTTATCAAAGCCAGGCCAATCACACACAAAGGAAGTGCCTTGGGTAGCCACTGTACTATCTCTCTGGCCAGAAGTACAAATTTTAATCTTTGAGAAAGCAGAGACTGGACACCGTTTTCAGAGCTGAAAAATGTTCTACTATGCTTGAGTGAGTAGAATATGTTGACATCATTCTACCATGAAAATATTAATAGGTGCTCGCTTCAGCAGCACATATACTAAAATTGGAAGGATACAGAGAAGATTAGCATGACTCCTGTGCAAGAATGACACACAAATTCATGAAGCGTTCTACATTTAAAAAAAAAAGAAAATATTAATAGGCTATCAAATAATTTCAGATACTTACAAAAATATTTATCATTACAAATAAAAACAAAGTGATTATAAGTAAGTCATGAAAATTAATGCTCTTACCTAAAACATAAATTTTATTTATTGACTATGGGTCTATTTATTGACCATGGGTCTATTTATTGATCATTTAGTGTATTTTATTTTCCCCAAGCAAGTGAGAGAGTGAGTAGGAGGCCAGAGAGAAGAGCTAGAAGTCCCTGGGTGGAGTTTTCTGATCGGCCCAACCAAACAAACTCATGACCCACCCATACCAGTCAGAAGCCATGCACAAATTCCCAAGCAAGTAACAGAGTGAGCAGGAAACCAAAAGTAGGAGCCTGCAGCCCATAGGCAGAGCTATCTGATCTTCTTGAACAAGTGGGTTCTCAACACATCAACATATGTCAGAGGCCACTCCTAGGAGTACAGATTCCCAAGTAAGCTAGCAAGAGAGTGAGAGGCATGAAGGAAGAATAAACAGTCTATAGGCAGAAATCTCTATACTCATGTGATTAATATTTTATACTCACATAGCTCCACAAATAGTTTCAGTTCCCATGACCCAAAGTCAAGATCTCATCATTCCCAGAATTAGAGAGATTACTCAGAAGCCAGAACAAATTAGTAAAGGGAAAAAAATAAGGCCTAAATTATTATTTCTAAATCAAAGATAATTTTGCTAATTGATCCAAACAATTGAGATGATGGGGTTAGGGTTGACAAGAAGGAGTACTGGGGTTCTTGAGGGAGGGAGATAGGTAAACTGGTGATAGATCTGGTGTTAGAATTATGTATATGACCTAACCCAAAGTCAACAAGAATAGAGTCAAGAGACCCAAACTACTAAAAGCTATACACAAAATAGACTTGTTAAGCTAGCAGTCCAGGGGGCTAAGGGTGGAGACAAGGGAAGCATGCTGGGAAGAGGGGCAGAGGGAGGTCAACACTGGTGGTAGGAATTGCCTTAATTCACTGTCACTATGTACCTTAAATATAACTGTGGAAGACTTGTAAAAAAAAAAATTATGTGCATGAGAAGCTATCATAACAGTATTGTAAACCAGAGAATCTCAATCAATAAAAAGGACAAAATAAATAATAAGAAAACAAGATAAAGTAAAATAGTCAAATATTTTATTTATAAAACGTTAGTTTTGCCTTCCTGTGGATACTGGCAATGTTTAGACATTTTCACTGTTAAAACTAGGGAGATACTACAGGCAAGTAGTAAATAGAGACTGATTCTTTTAAGCATTTTATTATACACAGGACATCCCTCTACAGCAATGAATTATCCAACTCAGAATGTTACCATGACAAGATGGATAAACCTTGCACTACACTACTGTTCTGGATCTACAAAACAAAGCTTAAGATAAAAAAGTGAAAGGAATATACTGTTTCTAAACAGCATTAATGTAATAAAAATTTAAATGTAATAAAAATTTAAAATCCAAAAAATTATGAAGCAGTCAATAATTTAAAATGACTATGTTTGGTTTTCAATCACAGACAATTAGCAATGTAAATAAGAAAAAAAATTGGATCTATAATGAAAAATCAATAATACAGAACAAAGAAGATATGCAAATAACAAAGTCAGAAACCAAGGATATTGCATTATAACACTAAGTTAAAATGCTGAAAGAAAGATAAACATATATAAGCAAAGACATGGAGTATATATATATAAATGATACAAAAATAATTTCTAGGAAGGAAAGTGTTAATTTCTAATGAGAAATGGTAACAACAGTAGTTTACCTATTGCAAGAGGAAATTAGTGAATTTTAATATATAGCAACAGGGCATGCAAAAAAAAAAAACCTGAAAGAAGGCAATGAGCAATCAGAGCTGTAAAATTCTTCTAGTCATTGATTTGCATGCAAATATACATTAAGTGGAGTCCCTGAAAAATAGAGGATTAGGGAGGAGAAAATCTAGTAAAGTCTAAATACTGTATATGTTTGATAAATTTATGAACTCTTAAATCCCAGAAGTGTGACAAATCTTAATACAAAGAAAATGTAATTGTTACTAACTAGGTTTTGACATAAAGAAGCTCTAAGATAGATGCCACCCTCACCTGCCAGCACATCTGGCATGAATAGAATGATGTCCCCTCAGCAAAGACACTGAAATCTTAACATTTAGTACTTTTGCTTATGACTTTATTTGGAATATGTCTTTCTAAGATAAACAAATTAAAATAAAGTCATACCAATTAAGACTCCCCTCATCCTCTGTTACTGATATTTTGTTTTGTTTTGCTTTGTCTCGGGATCTCATTTGATAGTTCTCAGGGATTAATCCTGACTCTGCACTCAGAGACTATGCCTGTCAGAGCTCAGGAAACAATATGTGGTGCTGGGAATCAAACGGGTGAGCCATATGCAGACAAGCATATGACTACTTTGTGTAATATCTGTTGTACTATCACTCAAGCTTGAGATTGTTATTGTTGATAGAAAAATATAAGGATGGCCCATATATAGGCCACATAAATATATAGGGCCATGTGATATTAGTGGGAGAGATTATAGTGATGTATTGACAAGGCAAAATTACTCCAAAGATTACCAGAAACTAAAATAAAGTTAAAAGACAGAATATCCATAAAAAAAGATAAAATACCCTTTAGAGCTCTCAAAGTATTTATTAACTTTTTAATACTCTTTGATTTTTGAGTTCTGACCTCCACAACTGTTAAGAGTCAGTTTAAGTATCCTGGGTATTAATCATGTGTCCTATTCAACACACTATGGCAGGTGTTGTAAAGATTTAGTCACAGCAGTTCTTGCTGCACTCAGATGTAATTTCTCCCTATTTAAGTAAAAAATATTAATGTAATTTCTTCCTTTACTACCTGTATACTTAACCCCAAACCCACAAAACTAAACTACCAGGGCAGTTGATAAATATTTTAGTTAAAATTTCAAGGAAAGAGTCATCTATTCACGGGTCCACAAAGCATTGCCCTTGAGCTCAAGAGAAGGATTTGGCTGGTAAAAGTACAAGAAACAGCTTCCTTTATTCAAGGAAAACTAAATTGTCGGGTATCATTACTGTGGCCAGATGTAACCTTTGGAGGTTCAGAGAAAGAGACAATCCATCTGGCATCAGAACATCTCTCCCCCTTGTCTTAATTCATGTCTTAATTCATTCCAGAATGTGAAGGAGACTTTATTGCACAAAGACCTTTTAATTCTTAAGGAGAATTAAATTACTGACTGAGCGCTGCAGTAACAAAGACCTTGAGCACAGAAACACATACAGAATTGATGGAGAAAATGATGTAAGAGAGGGAGGCCGATGGATCCCTGACAACTGTCTTTGTTTAATTGGCCACACATGTTTACCAGCTTTCTCTTCCACATACAGGTGTTCAACTAGACACACATTTCTCATTCCTCTGTATGTGTGCATGATAGAGTGTATGCATATTGCATTGTGTGGTGATGGAGATGAATATGTGCTATATTTATATATATGTATATTTTATATTCTATATATTATATAATAGATAATATATTATAAAAATAATATATAATATATTATATATGTATAATATATATAAATATATGCTTATTTATATATATTTGTGTATGAGGGCAGGGAGATTGTGGAGAAGGCATATAACAATGCCTGGTTTTAGGATTTTCCATGTTTGAGTGAAGAAAAGTAAGCCTGTATATAAACTGCAGCACAAACTGTGTCTTAGAGTTGATCCACTCTCTGTACTATTTTTAGCCATGGCTTTGCACTCTTTCCTAGTATGAATGACAGCATCCGGAATCCATTGAAACACAGCTATCATTAACGATAGTCTGCTTTCTAAATGACACTATCTTATAGCCTGTTTAAACAAATCAGGAGCATTTCTAGATTCCTGAGATATTTCAAATAAGATGAAATATTCTCCAAATTTTGAGGGTCAAAAAAAATCTGTATATCAACTCTAGCAGAAATTATATACAGTACCTCTAGTCATCTTAAAATCTAAAATGGAATTAAACAAATGAAATCTCAGTTTAAAATTATGTTTAGTGGGGCTGGAGCGACAGCACAGTAGTAGGGCGTTTGCCTTGCATGCAGCAGATCCAGGATGGTTAGATCCCGGCATCCCATATGGTTTCCCTAGCCAGTAGAGATATCTGAGCACAGAGCCAGGTGTAACCCCTGAGCATCACTGGGTGTGGCCTCCCAAAAAAATTAATAAATAAGTAAATAAAATTATTATTAGTTTCTCAGTTTGTTTGTATTGTATTGTACAGTTTGTTTTGTTTGTCAGTCAATAAGGAAATTAATATGGTGAACTACATAGCCTTATTAGGCCCTAGTCCCATGTTAATAAACTAATTAAATAAAATTAATTAAATAATCTCATTAATTAATTAATTAATAGAATGCTCTATTATAGATATAATAGGAATTAACATCAGAATTTCTAAAATAATACTTGCCCTAATGACTCTATTTACTCTTCAAAAATGTTTATAAGCTAAAATTGGCTCAGGAACTCCTAGAAGACAAATATGATAAAAAAACAATTCAGTACTTCATTTACATGGCAAATTAGAAAATATTGAACAAACTGACACAGACAGGCAGCAGGATCCTCTTTGTAAGTCAGAAGAGCTATTTTAACCCCAGGTCATTTTTAGGGGTGTGTGTGAGTCATACCTGGCAGCCCTTAGGGGTTACTCCTAGTTCTATGCTCAGAAATCACTCCTGGCAGGCTCAGGGGACCATATAGGATGTCAGGATTCTAAACATCATCCTTCTGTATGCAGAACTTTTCTTGGCACCAAAAAAGAAAGACCCTAACCTAGGCTATGGCCTTTAATTTGTGCAAAAACCAAGATCTCAAAAAAAAAAAAAAAAAAAAAAAAAAAAAAAAAAAAAAAACAAGATCTCTAATCCCAGAGGTCTGACTTTGATAACCATGATGGAACAGAACTTCTGGAACCTTAAGGAAAATCTCTATCCTAGGTTAAATTCTAGGTTCTGTTCAAAAACCAAGATTACTAATTACAGAATACTACAACAACTGTGGCAGAGCAGAACTTCTGGATCCATAAAGATTCTATCCTAGACTTCCTATGACCTGTGCAAATACCAGGATCTCTAATTAAAAAGCCTGATTCTGACAGTCACACATAACAAAATATTTCCTGGCACCTAAAGAGACCTTGAGGTTCAACAATGAGTATGTTTGGAGCCTGTAGTTGTTCCCATGACAGTATGCTTCAAGGGTAGAGAAACCCTGTATCTCCTAGGCCAAGAGAATTCCCTTTCTAATTTCCCCCAACATTTACTGTGCCTATGCAAAAAAAAAAAAAATCTTGCCACACCAGTCCCTCCTTTATTTTATTTTTTTTTAGTTGTTGTGGTTTTTGTAGTTGCTTGTTTTGGTTAGCCATTTTTTTCTTTTTCTTTCTTCTTTTAAATCTATATTTATAGTTTCTACAAAGGCTCCTCCCAGCTTGTTTTTTTTTCTTTTTTCAACAAAACCACATAACTTGAATCATCTTGCTCTGCCTCAAAAATTTAGGGGAGGAAAAAAAGTGGATCGTACCAGGAGCAAACATTTGCATGAATCTTGAGTGGAAATAAAAATGATCATACCAGAATGATAGCACTATTCTGAAGCACCTAGAACATACATCTAATACACAACTAATACTCAACAATTAAATAACAGAGTTAAACAGGGTAGAAACTCCAAACACGTAATAGTCAACATATATTCGGGAGCAGTGCCCAAAATACATGAAAAAGGAACAACACAACTCTTGACTACACATTATACCACAAAGAAACCAGCAACACCAGAAACAGCAACATAGAGAGAACAGGTATGTAATCAGCCTTCTACAACAAAGGCCCATAATAATCCCTTAGAGATCGTATACAGAATCACAGGTAAAGAATACCACGGGAAATCACTGACTCCAATGGAAACATCCCATAACACTATGTTTTAATGCCTTTATCTTACTATATTTAAAATAACCTTTCAGCTTTTCTATCCACAGGCGTTCTTGGATACAAAGGGTGGACAAAGATGGCATCTTGGGGCTCAGTCACACGAGATACCATACCCAGCTTGCACTACAAGAATGTCCCGAGAAAACTCTTTAACATACACTTTATATCTAGGTTATACCTTCTTTAAGGAATTGAAGCACGTGACCAGTCAGACCACAGAAGCAGCAACTGCAACATACAGACTTAAACTACAGGCTCTACTCATCGAAGACATTCAAGCAAACTAGCATTCCCTTGCTATTTTCTCCTCTCTTCTCACTACTTTCTTTTTTATTTATTTTCTTTTCTTTTTTTTCTTTTCTTTTTTCCTTTTCTCTTCTCCCTTGCTTTCTAATGTATTTTCTCTTTTCTTCCTTCCTACCCCTTCCATATACCTTCCCCTTTCCCCCCTTTGAAATCCAACTATCCCTTCACCCCTCAATCCCATCCAGACCTCCCACTATATTAAAACTCTTCACCCTCAGTCCTTAATCTATTAGGCATCAAGATTGATCCCCTACCCCAACGAACCAGTACCCAGCACACAAGCGAAAGGACACCCAGTCAAACCCACACCTCGTCCCCTGCAAGAAAAGGCAGCCAACTCCCCTGAGGACTCATGCTGCGCAGCCTTCCCTACCAACTCCCCATAATGTGGACTGTTAGTTGAAACCGGACTTAGTTCCAGAAGTATCCCCAATTCAAGAACTCTTCCAAGATCTCCCTGCCACAAATCTTTTGCCAATCTGAATAAGGTCAGGGGCTGTGATGGAAAGGTGCCTGGGAACCCACACACCACAAGAAAAACCCAAAATACAATGGGAAAACCTGTACTTCCAACATAAGTATAAGACCTGTTTTACACCACCTCTTTATCTACTTTTCCCCAAATGTAAGGTAGTCTTTTGCATCACTTTGGTCCTTTAAATACTTTAATTCATTTTTTAGAAATGTCTGTTCTACATATACATATGTGAGCACATACATTTTTATTCCTATTTTTATCTTTTTTGGGTGTATGACCTGTTTCTATTTTCCTCTCTGTCCACCCCCAAATACACCGACAATATAATGTAGCACCATTTCTCCCTGCAAAGGCACACTAAAAAAAGGGGAAATCTTACATATAAAAAAGAGCTCTTATCTACTAGGGATAGGAACTCATAGTTGTTTACAATACAGGGATATCTCCTACCTTGAAAATATGTCACGTGGACTCAACTTAGACCTCAGGTGATTAGACATCATCCATCCAGCCTTGAACCCTGGATCCCAGACATAGAAACGACACAGTTCTTCACAACAGCTGCAGGAAACAAATCCCATCTGGGACAGCCTTAATACTGCTGAGTCACCAACAAGTGCCAGCTCTAATATGATATCCTGACAACGAGGAAAATGGGAACAACTTGACCTAAGAGCAGGTTATCCTACCTTACCAGCTAACGATAAGACAAAATCAGAAGATTTGTCACCCTTTGGTAGGTCCAAAAGCCAAGATCGCGATTTACAGATGACTGGCTGCTAGAACCATGACCAGACTGTATATATCTTGGGACCAATAAAAAAGCCCTAGTCTAGGATTTGAACTATGACCTGCACAATAACCATGCTCCCCAGTTCCAAAGGTCTGGCAGAGACAATTGCAATAAAATGGGGCTTCTGGAAACACAAAGAAAGATGCTATCCTAGGTGCCATCCTAGGTTCAGTGCAAAGACCAAGACCACCAATCACAGAAGATGGATTAAAATGACACTGAGGGAACAGAACTTCTAGAACCACAAAGAAAAATACTGAGATCTCTAGATACAAAGGTCTGATTTTATCACCCAGGACAAAGCAGAAGTCTTCCAAACACCACGAAAGCACCACCGGGAGAGTAAACGATCCTGAACAGAGTCTATAGTTAATCCCATGACAATATACTCCAAGGGTGGAGAAAACCCATATCTCTTAGGCCAACTGAATTCCTTTTCGAATGACCCCAATATTTTCTGTGCCAGGGCAGGAGGGAAAAAAAAGCAAAAAGCACAAAACATTGTTTTTTTTATATATTATTTTTTATCTTCATTTATTATTATTATTTTTATTTACCTATCTATTTTTGGTCCATTTATTTGTTTTGGTGTGGTTATTGAAGTTGTTGCCCCCATTTATACTTATTTTTTTTCTCTTCTTTTCTTTTCTTTCTTTATGTGCTCTGTCATGTTTCTTATCTCAAGACCATGGCTTGGCTTCTTTTTGTGGTGCTTATTGGTATTGTTGGGGTCCTCACTGGATATTTGATACTTCTTTTTGTACTGGTGGAGTGTTTCACCTTCTTTTTCTCCTTCGTCTCTCAAACCAATGATAAGAGCCTCTAGAAGGATTCCGCCCATTTTTGGCATATTAGACTTTTACCCCAGTTTATTACTTTTCTCTTCTTCAAACAAAACCATGTAACTTGAACTAGCTAGTCCTGCCTCCCAGTTAGAGGGAGGCACCAAGACCAAACAGGTGCAAGACTACTAAGACCAAATAAAGGAGGCACCAAGACCAAACAGGTGCAAGACTACTAAGTAGTAGGCTAGGTACAGAGGGGACCACATATTGTAGCAGCCCCAGGGGTGAGGGAAGAGGATATGGGAGGTAGGACGAAAACGGAGGTGTAGGGAGGACAAATTGGTGATGGAAATCCCCCCTGATTTTATGTAAATATGTACCTAAAATATTATTGTCAACAATATGTAAGCTACTATGATCAAAATAAAAATTATATTAAAAAAAGAATGGTTTTGAGTCTGTAAAGTTTCTGAGCTGTTCTTTGTCTGTGAAACCATGTATTGTTCCTTCAAACATGAAAGTGAGTTTTGTTGTGTGCAGTATTCCAGGCAAAGCATTTATTTCATTGTGTTTTGTCACTATGTCCCACCACTGCCTTCTGGCCTTGAGTGTTTCTGGTGACAGGTCTGCAGTAAATCTCAAGGATGTTCCCTTGAATGTAATTTTTCTTTTCGATCTTTCTGCTTTCAGAATTCTGTCTCTATCTGTGGGATTCGTCATTGTGACTAAGATGTGTCTTTGGGTGTTTTTTTTTGGGGGGGGTCTCTTTTAGTTGGTACTCTTCGAGCATGCAGAATTTGATCACATGTATTCTTTAGCTCTGGTAGTTTCTCTTTAATGATGTTCTTGACTATTGATTTTTCCTGGAGATTTTCTTCCTGGGTCTCTGGGACGCCAATGATTCTTAAGTTGTTTCTGTTGAGCTTATCATAGACTTCTATTTTCATCTGTTCCCATTCTTTGAGTAATTTTTCCATTGTTTGATCATTTGCTTTAAGGCTTTATTCCAATTTCTTCTGCTATATGGAATTGTTATTCATCTCATCTTCCAGTATACTAATTCTATCCTCAGCTGCTGTTAACCCGTGGGAAAGCTCAACGATGTGTTTCTTCAATTCATCTACATAGTTTTTCATACCGGTTATTTGACCTGAAATTTCAGTTTGGAGTTTTCTGATTTCTATCTTCATATTCTCTTGGTTCTTATTAGTGTTCTCTTCTATACTTTGTTTGAGTTCTTTGAACATCTTCCATATTGCGACTCTAAACTCCCTATCTGAGAGACTGACTAGTTGGTTGGTCATGTTCAAGTCATCAGAGTTGCCATCGTCATTCTCTATGTCTGGCGCTGGCCTGCATTGTTTCCCCATTGTCACACTTGTATTGTGGGTTTTTCTACGTGTTGTGGTTGTATTCATTGGCTAAATAATGTGCACAGCCGCGAAGTGAAGCATAGTGGCTGTGCTCCTCTGGCTCCACCCTTTCTGGGTGTGTAAACTCACTTCCAGGGAAGGCTCCAGGGAAGGAGAGCCATCTGCAGATGAACCACACACAGGATGAAATCAGGCTGAAAATGGAGCACAGCACAGAAGACAGGCAGATAGCGGTGCTGGCATTTGAGTTCCAGTAGAGTTCAGTAGCTTCTCCTTTCTGGACGTGTAAGCTCACCTCCAGGGAAGGCTCCAGGGAAGGCAAGCTGTCCACAGATGAGCCACACACAGGATGAAATCAGGCTGATAATGGAGCACAGCACAGAAGACAGGCAGATAGGGGTGCTGGCATTTGAGTTCCAGCAGAGTTCAGCCAGAGATGATTATTTTTAATAATCAAAGGATATGTATATTGGAAGAAATCACACTCTTAGACACATATGTATCCAAAGAGTGGCCAGCAAAATAATTAAAACTACTGCTAATAAACTTGAAGAAAGATATCAATAGCAAGACAATATTTGTAGGAGACTTCAACAGTACTCTGTCACCCCTGGATAGGTGGTACATGCTAAAACTCAAAAAGTATATATTGGCTTTGAAAGAGTGTTGATTATTTACTCCAGATATTATTATCAAAGTCTCCCCCAAAAGGCGGGATGGAAGAATGGGATTCAATTTATCATTCTGGGAGTCATTCTTAGACTTGGAGACCATCAACAAGGGGTTTGACCTCCCCCCACAAAAGAGGAAATGGAAAAGAGGGATTTAGTAGGCATATTAAGGCTTTACATCCCCCTAATGCTGAATACACATTCTTTTCCCAAGCACATGGAACATTCTCTAAAATAAAACACATGCTAGAAATAAAATATTTATTGAATAAAATATAGAGGATAGAAATTGCATCAACTATTCTCTCAGACCATGATGCACTAAAAACATAAGTTAGCTACAAACATAAACAAAGAAAAACTTTAACACCAGAAAATTAAACAGCTTACTACTGAACAACCAGTGGTTCAAGAAAATAAGATCACAGAGGAAATCAAAAGATTCCTTGAAATAAATGAGAATGAGGGCACAAATTATCATAATTTGTGGAAAAGAACAAAAGCAGTGTTAAGAGGAAAACTTTTTGTTTTGTTTTGGGGTCGCATCTACTGATGCTCAGGGGTTACCCCTGGCTCTGTGCTCAGAAATTGCTTTTGGAAAGCTCTGGTGACCAAATGGGATGCCAGGGATCAAACCTAGGTATGTCCTGGGTAGGGAACGTGCAAAGGAAGCACCCTACTGCTGTACTATCCCTCTGGTCCTGAGGAAAATGTATAGCTTTGTAAGCATTTATCTGGAAAGGAAGAGGGGCCTACATAAATAACTTAATGGCATAGCTTTGGAAAATTACCAAAAAATAAGCTGAAAGCAGTCAGGAAAATACAAATAACAAAATTTAGAGCAGAAATTTATGAACTGGAAATAAAAAAAATCCCAAAGATCAATGAAAGAAAGAGAGAAAAAATAAGCAAGATCAATAAACAGTGAGCAAGATTCAAAAGAATGAGGAGAGAACCCTAATAAATCAAATCATAAATGAAAGTGGGATGTCATGACAGAAATTCAAAGGATAATCAAAGACTATTTTGAGAATTTTTGTACCATGAGATGAAAGAACCTATAAAAAATGTAAAAAGTCATGGACTCCGATAACCACCCAAGGCGGACAAGATGATCTGGCATACCTGAAAAGATCTGTAACTATCAAGGAAATTGAAAGGTTAATCAAGTCTTTTCCCACAGAAAAAGTCCAAGACTAGATGGATTTTTAGTGAATTATTTCAAAGCCTTAAAAAGGAACTACTGCCAATCTTTTTCAGACTCTTGCAAGAAATTGAAGAAACATTAACAATCCCAAACAGTTTTGATGAAATTAACATCACCCTAATACCAAAAGTAGAGGCACCACATAAATAAGGTAATTAAAGATTGATATCCTTAAATAATAAAGATGTAAAGATTTTAAACAAATATTAGCAAATAGAATCCAACTGTTGGTCGGAAAGATCACAACACCATGACCAAGTAGGAGTCATCCTGTAGATGCAGAAATGGTTTAACATCTGCAATTCAATCAAAATAATGCACCATATCAAAGAAAAACCGAAAATTATATAACTAAATCAAAAATGAAGAGAAGCATTTAACAAGATCCAGTACCCATTTAAAATTTAAAAAAAAAGAAATATCAACAAGATGAGAATAGAAGAGCTGTAACCATGCCCACAAATGCAGTCACCATGTTCATACTGGGCTAGCTCTATAAACTCACTGAAATTAAATTATGAACACTCTTATAACTGTAAAAAAAAAATAACTATTTTGAGCAACCTTATAAAGCAAATTTTAAATCAAGTTATTTTTAAAAAGAAAAAAACGTGTATGATCAAGCATACTCATTTTTGCTACAATTTATTGTCTCATTTGCTGTCATCATGCTATTCCTTACTATTTGTTGGCTTTATCTCATATCTAATTTTTCAAGCTTAGTAATATCTAATTCATTCTTTTGGGGGGAGGGGGAGCCACACCTGGCAGCACTCAGGGGTTACTCCTGGCTCTGTGCTCAGAAATCGCTTCTGGCTCAGGAACCAGTTAAATGGGGTGCAGAGGGATTGAACCCACATCCAGACTGAGTCATTTGTGTACAAGGCAAACACCCTACCACTATCCTACCACTCTTATTCATCCTATTATTATTTTCCAGACTATTATTTTTCTCTATAATCCAAACAAATATTTATTCTTTTTATTGCCAAATATCCCCTTCTCTAATCACAATGCATTCAGATCAGTAAATATTTTCTCAACTCTTAGACTCAATTTCAGAGCCTTTTATTATGAGAATTATAACACATTTGAAAAACTGAAAGATCCTTAAGTTTCTCTATCTTAAACACAAAAAAATTAAAACATAAGAAATTAAAACAATTTCTTTTTACTTAAGGGAAGAACTATAACTGAACCTTAATTTTTAATCATAAACCATTTTATCAAAAAGAATAATGACCATATATTGAAAAAATATAACTTCAAAAGCTTCTATATAATACAATTTTAATTTGTTCAAAATAAGTTTATTGTCAATGAAACAGGACTCCTTCCTGAAGATAATTTGTAATTTTCATTCTCCTTAAAAGAATTTTAATGCTAAAATAGTATTTATTTATGTTCTGTATTTCATATTTATCCAAAAGGATACTATCAAGGACTACTTTATTCTAAGTTAAAGAATAAAATATCCAGAGCCATTCCCTGAAAAGTGAAATCCAGGCACCTTGCTTTTTCAAATCAAATATTAATAAGAGTTTAAGAATGTTCCTTGCCTTTTTCATAATTTCTGCTAAATAGAAAATTTTGTTTAAAATAAATGGCTAGTCACTTAAATAGCATTTTATATATACATATTATTCTCTTTTTCTTTTTTTAGACATGTATGTTTTTTCTTATTTTTTAATTTTTTATTTAAACAAATTTATTACATACATGATTGTGTTTGGGTTTCAGTCATGTAAAGAACACCACCCATCACCAGGGCAACATTCCCATCACCAATGTCCCAAATCTCCCTCCTCCCCACTCAACCCCCGCCTGTACTCTAGACAGGCTTTCTATTTCCCTTGTACATTCTCATTATTAGGATAGTTTGAAACTTAGTTATTTCTCTAACTAAACTCATCTCTGTTTGTGGTGAGCTTCATGAGGTGAGCTGGAACTTCCAGCTCTTTTCCCTTTTGTGTCTAAAAATTATTATTGCAAGAATATCTGTCATTTTTCTTAAAACCCATAGATGAGTGAGACCATTCTGCGTCTTTCTCTCTCTCTCTGACTTATTTCACTCAGCATAATAGATTCCATGTACATCCATTTGTAGGATAATTTCATGACTTCATCTCTCCTGACAGCTGCATAATATTCCATTGTGTATATGTACCACAGTTTCTTTAGCCATTCATCTGTTGAAGGGCATCTTGGCTGCTTCCAGAGTCTTGCTATGGTAAATAGTGCTGCGATGAATATAGGTGTAAGGAAGGGATTTTTGTATTGTATTTTTGTGTTCCTAGGGTATATTCCTAGGAGTGGTATAGCTGGGTCATATGGGAGCTCGATTTCCAGTTTTGGGAGGAATCTCTATATTGCTTTCCATAAAGGTTGAACTAGACGGCTTTCCCACCAGCAGTGGACAAGAGTTCCTTTCTCTCCACATCCCCGCCAACACTGCTTGTTCTCATTCTTTGTGATGTGTGCCAATCTCTGGGGTGTGAGGTGGTGGTACGTCATAGTTGTTTTTATTTGCATCTCCCTGATGATTAATGATGTGGAGCATTTTTTCATGTGTCTTTTGGCCATTTGATTTTCTTCTTTGTCAAAGTATCTGTCCATTTCTTCTCCCCATTTTTTGATGGGATTAGATGTTTTTTTTCTTGTAAATTTCTGTCAGTGCTATTCTTAAATTATTAAGCAAGTTATTCTTAAGCAAATGGAGGTCATAAATATATATGTATATATATGACCTCCAGTTTGCTTAAGAATGCTGCTGTTGACAGTGAAAAGGCAAGTTCATTGTAAATCTTGCAACTTATTCTCTTTTCCATTGGATAAGCGGGCTATTCTTTGAATAACAGGCAATTTAAAACCAGCAATTGTTCCCTTTCAGATACAAAGAGCAACAATGATTACAAGTTAAGGAAAGACTGAACAGAAGCTCACAATCTGACACTGAAGGAAATTTTGTCAAAGGAACACATCATCTCTCATGTCTCTGAACAATGGACCCCTTTCCCAGATATAAGATATACCACTTTAAGTCCATCCAAAAATCTGATGTATACTAGAAGGTTGCCCAAACCCTGTAACACTCTTCTGTTCTCTTTTTGAATGTATTCTTTCTCAAAGCTCTTCCCTCTCTTGTCATCTCCATTATATACTCTTCTTTCTTTTTTTCTTTTTTTTTTTTGTGGGGGGGTTGTTTGTTTGTTTGTTTGTTTTCTGCATATGATCTCTTCCAGCAGCTCTCAAGGGTTACTCCTGGCTCTGCGCTTAGAAATCATTCCTGGCAGGCTCGGGGACCATATGGAATTCCAGGAACTAAACCCCAGGTATGCCCCAGGTCAGCCATATGCAAGGCAAACACCCTACCGCTGTGCTATTGCTCCGGAACCTCTTCCTTCATTTTTGTCCTCAATCATTCCCTATCATTTCCATAATTTCTCTGTTCCTTCTTTGTCTTTCTCATGTTTTCCCTACTAGAGGCCTTGCACAAAGTTAGAATCTAACTTAAGTGCCATCTGATCTGTGAACACAGTCCCTCCAAATGAGTCTTCTCCCTCCATGATTAGAAATCTGTCCTCTTTCAAGTCTGCCTCTCTGAATCTTTCACAAATAAAGGCCCAGTTTCAATCTTCTGTTCCCCAGTTAACCAGCATTAAGCTGACTTCACATCCCTCTCAGACATGTCACCTTGCCAGGTTAAATATCATAGTCACAAAGAATCAAATCGCTGTACTTCCCAGCTCTTCTCTTGAGACTGTCCCCATTACAGTGGAGGGGGCCCAAAATGTGCCCAAGATGTCACTGACTGTCAAAGTTAGTTTTATTACTCACTATATGAAGACCTCAATATTTAACTTTAATCAGCTTTGCTCCTCTAAACTCCCAGTCTTATTATCTGAGTCTTGTTACTTTAGGCTTCATCTGATTATTCACAAATCAACAGATTTACTGTGTGCTTGGCATCTTCTACACTACAGTGAGACTGCAAATCCCATGAAGGCTCTGCATATGATCTCTTCTCCCTATTATCTCCCTTGCATGGTTTATACAGGGAATCTGTGGCAATAATTCCTACCATTGCCTTTGCTTTCTTGCATCGTCAGCTCAGGGTCTTTTTTCCTAGTATAAGACAATTTGTTACATATTCTTAGAAAAAACATGGATAAAGATTTTTGTTTTTCATCTGATGAAGGTGGGGGATTAGGAAATCTATTTCTCCACAACTCACATAAGAAGGCTTGATCTGTACTTAACTGTGTGGTAGAACTAGGGCTTGGTTCTATTTTTAAAAAAAAATCAAAATTTTAGATCTTTTAGATTTATAGATCTGTGAACTTCTGAATAAACCTTCTAGAGATACCCTGAATCTCTCATAGTATAACTTCTTAAAGTATGTATTTAAGAAACTACTGTGGCCCTGCATGTAAATCTTATCTATTCACCAGTATTTGAAAATTTCAAGATTTTTAGACTTATCTTTTTGGGGTTGTTTTGGGGGGCCACACCCATTTGATGCTCAGGGATTACTCCTGGCTAAGAACTCAGAAATTGCCCGTGGCTTGGGGGGACCATATGGGATGCCGAGGGATAGAACCGCGGTCCTTCCTTGACTAGCGCTTGCAAGGCAGACACCTTACCTCTAGCACCACCTCTCCAGCCCCAAGATTTTTAGAGTTATATAGTGTATTTCTTTACAAGAATTGGCATTCCTTTAATGCAGATATGATTATATTTTCTTTTAGACATTTATAGCAAGGAAGAAGGGAACATATCAGAGGCAAAAATAAAAAAAAAATTAGGGGCCACCGCGGTTGCACTAGAGGTAAGGCATCTGCCTTGCAAGCACTAGCCTAAGACGGACCTGGGCTCGATTCCCCGGTGTCCCATACGGTCCCCCAAGCCAAGAGCAATTTCTGAACACATAGCCAGAAGTAACCCCTGAGTGTCAACAGGTGTGCCTCCCCCCCAAAAAAAAAGAAACAAAAATAAATAAATTAAATAAATAAATTAAATTAAAAATAAAATAAATTAATAAAAGTCCTGACCAGAAGCAATCAATCATAGAATCGCAGCAAGGTACCACATGATAATCAGGGTTTTTTTATCATGGTTCTAAAGTTTTATACATTTAATTCACTTATAGTTCACCTGTGACTATAGTTATTTCTAGAAATTCAACTATTTTCTCCATTATAGGGAGCAATTTTTCAGCCTTGAACAAAAGAAAATTCATCATTTCCCACTGATTTGTGACACTTTCTGTTTAATATATAAAGGTTGTGTATATGTAACTCATTCTATAATCTTAATTTTTTGTCATTGGTTTAGTTATGTCCCCTTCACTTCTTTCTTTTTGTTTTGTTTGGAGTGGGGGCACACCTTGGCATGCTAAGTGGTTAGTCCTAGCTCTGTGCTTAAATAATATTCTTGAAGATGTTCAAGAGATCATATGACATGCCAGGTATAAAATGTGGGTTAGCAGCAAGCAAAGCAAATGATTTACCTCCTGTACTGTTGCTCTGGCTCCATTCACTTTCATTTTAGTTGCTATTAATTTGGTATATGTCTTCATATCTATAGGATATGTCCCTCCTCTTCACACTTAATTTTCAAAGTCATCCTTGGAATTCAAACTAGGTTTAGTGGTCTGACAAATTTTTCCAGATGTATTGAGATAGAATTCACTTATGACTATAGGTATGAAGTATATGATTATTTGAGATATTATTATAAAATGGCTACAAGAGTAAGGTTAGTTAACATTATTACCACATTCCTATTGTCCTAAGGTAATAATATAATGGCCCTAAGCATATAGACAGCTTCAAGAAGACAATACTGTATTACTTACTGTAATCACCATGCTATACATTTGTCTCTGGAATATATTTATCTTAAAACTGAAAAATCTAACAAAAGTGGTGAGGTGAGGCCGGAGCAATAGCACAGTGGTAGGGTGTTTGCCTTGCATGTAGTCAACCTAAGACAGACCCTGATTCGATTTCCAGCATCCCATATGGTCCCCCAACCCTGCCAGGAGTGATTTCTGAGTGAAGAGCCAGGAGTAACCCCTGAGTTCATTTGGGTGTGACCCAAAAACAAACAAACAAAAAAATAAGAGTGGTTAAGGGGGAAGGGTTGAGAGGATACTCTGAGACAGTCATGAGGGGCGTGGTGTTGGAACATCATTTGAATGAAACTTCTCTTATGAGTAGTGTCAGTTCCTTAAATGCAGTGTGGAAATGAAGCAAAATTTTATTAATTCTGTACTTTATTTTAATACAGGGACTTCATACCAAATTAGAAAGCAAAATCAAACTAAGCCCTGAAATCTCATGCCCTTTAAACAGACTTTCCCACTCCCTGCTTTCCTACAAACTTAATTCAACTCTTTCTTTAGATTAATTTAATGTTTTAGATTTTACCTGTTAGTGAGATCAGATAGCATTTGCCTTTGTACGACATGTTTTACTTCATCTAATGCCTCATAAAATGGCAATTTATATTGTCACTAACGGCAAGTTTTCCTCTATATTTTTTAATTTAAACACCAGGGTTGCAGGTTATTTGTAATATAGTTAGGATTTTTCTTCACAGATAATTTTGTTCATGATTGATTACAGTCATACAATGTACAACAATATTCACCAGTGCACATTTCCAGCCACCAATGTCCCCAGTTTTCCTCTCACTCTCCCTGATGCATTCACCTCTTCCTGTCTCTGGGACATGCATTTTTCTTCTCTATTTCTCTTCCTCTCTCTCACTTTCTCTCTCATCCTTCATTTCTTTTAGACACTTTGGTTTGCAGTACAATGCACATTTTCTACCACCAATGTTCCCAGTTTCCCTTCTACCCATCTTCCATTGCCTGCCTCTGGGACAGGCATTTTACTTCCCTCTCTCTCATCCTCTTTCTCTCTTTTTTGACACTGTGGTTTGCACTACTGTAAATGTAGGGGGTGCCGTGCATGTTAAATTATCCCCTTTTAGTACCAGTTCTTTTCCAGAACCATAGTATACCCTTCTCTACTTCTCTTTGTGGCAAACTTCTTATCATTGAATTGTCCTCCTGACTCTCTTATCTATTTCTCTGGATATTATTACCATACTGTCTTTAATTTTTCTTATATCCCACAGCTAGTAAAATATTATTTATCTATACATCTCATTCTGACTCTTTTCACTCAGCATATTAATCTTAATGTCCATCTATATATAACTAAATTTCATGACTTCATCTTTTCTAATGACTGCATAGTATTCCATTGTGTAGATGCACCATAATTTCTTAGCCTCTCATTTGTTGTCGGGCACCTGGGTTGTTTCCAGATTATGGCTATTGTAAATAGAGATGCAATGAACATAAGAATGAAGAGGGATTTTGTATTGTGTTTCTAGCGTTTATCCATAGGAGTGATAATGCAGGATCATATGGGAGCTCAATTTTCAGCTTTTTGCAGAATATCCATATTGTTTTCCAGAAAGAATGGACTAGTCAGCATTTCCACCAGCAGTGAATGAGACTTCCTTTTCCTTGCATCCACACAAAAACTGGTTGTTCTTATATTTTTGTAATGTGTGTCAGTCTTTGTGATGTGAGATGATATCGCATTGTTGGTTTTAATTTGCATCTTCCTGATGATTAGTGATGTAGAATATTTTTCCAGGTGCCTTTTGCCATACATATTTCTTCTTTGAGAAAATATCTGTTCATTTCTTTTCCCCATTTTTGTATGGGATTAGAATTTTTTCTTGTTAAGTTCTGGCAGTTCCTTGCATATCTTAGATATTATTCCCTTATCTGCTGGGTATTGGGTGAATAGTTTCTCCCATTCCATAGGTGGCCTTTGTGTCCTAGTCCTTTCGAGGTGCAGAAGCTTCTCAGTTTAATGTAGTCCTATTTGTTTACCTCTGCTTCCACTTGTTTGAACAGTAGTGTTTCCTCCTTAAAATCTCAATGTCATGGAGTATTTTGTTATGTTTTCTTCTATATGCCTTATGTTTCTGAGTCTGATATCAAGGTCTTTAATCTATTTTGATTTTATCTTTGTTCGTGTTTTTGGATAGAAGTCTGAGTTCACTTTTTTTTGCATGTGGATGACCAGTTATCCCAACACCACTTGAAGAGACTTTGAAGATATTTTCCTTTCTTCATTTTGCATTTTTTGCCCATTTATCAAAGATTAATTGACTGTGTGTCTGAGAAACATTCTCTAAATACTCAAGTCTATTACATTGATCTGAGAGTCTGTCTTTATTCCATACCATGCTGTTTTAATGACTACTGCTTCATAAAACAATCTAAAGTTGGGGATTGGTATCTCTGCAGATGTAACCATAAATTTTAATGACTTGGTTTAAGACTCTTTAAGAACAGCCAAAACCATACCCTCAAATGCAGTTACCATGCCTGCATTTAGTCAACTCCATAATTTTTTATTTGTTTGTTTTGTTTTTGGGCCACACCCGGTGACACTCAGGGGTTACTCCTAGCTATGCACTCAGAAATTGCTCCTGGCTTGGAGGGCCATCTGGGATGCCGGGAAATTAAACCACAGTTCGTCCTAAGTCAGTGCATGCAAGGCAAATGCCCTATTGCTGTGCCACCACAGCGGCCCCGCCCTGGTTTTTTAATTGCTTTGTATACATTTAGAAACAAAATATTCTCTTTTTTCCCCTTACATTATACCATGTTCTGAGCACATTTCAGTTCCACAACAAGAATTTTATATGTTTATCTTAATTTATTTTTATTTATATGTCTTTTTTCTAAGTTTACACTTATAGCTGTATAATTATATAATAATGATATACTAAGAACCATAAACAAGTGAATGACTTAACTTTTGAGTGTTTTCAGGAGCTTTCCTCAGAAAAATTTTAAATAGCACATTAAGTGGACTGCTCAGAATAAAAATATTTTTAATTATAGTTACATCTGCACAGAAATCAATCTGACCAAAATTCCAGGCATAATACTGGTATTTGGACTAATATCACCAAGACATTTTGGGGGGTGAGTATGGGCATACCCCCACATTCCTATACTTCTGGAAGTCCTAGCAGCCAAAACCACAAAGGCCTATATTTATAAATGGCCTTGCTTCAACACTCCTTTATGACTCTGCAGAGATACCAATGTAACCAAAGCTCCAGATATGCTAGCATTTTGGCTGACATTACTAGGCTATTTTTGGGAATGAGTGTGGGCACCCATCACACACGCCCCTTCTCGTGTTTCTGAAAATTCTGAAAACTGAAACCACACCCCATAAAACCCACAGAATCAGCAATGGTTTTGTAATTCCTGGATTATATGGCTGTCTTCATGGACATGTGTCAACTCATTTTTGCTTAATACTAACATACCCATAGGGAAACATCAATTTAGATGCCAAAGTGTATATGAAGTCACCAAATATTCCAAATGCTTAGAAATAAAAGATGTAACAAAATCATCAACTGGTAATCAGTATAACAGTGCCTTTGTGATGGCTAATAAACTTGCAAAGAACCCACAAGCTTGGTAGTTTTATCTTCTAACTATCCTTCAAATGCTATGTTCATTTGGTTGTTACTGCCAGGAGTAGTGAAATCATCCAAAATAAGTGAGATACAACTGATTTATTATAAACAAGGAAATATTAATCCCTTTCTACAACTCATGAGAAAATAACTCATATTTTACTAATTGACTGCCAGTTTATCTAAACAATATTTTTATGAAGAGAATCAAGGGGGCTGGAGTAATAGTACAGCAGGTAGGGTGTGTGTCTTGCACGTGGACAACCTAGGTTCAATCCCCGGCATCTCGTATGGTCCCCTGATCCTGCCAGGAGTAATTTCTGAGCAGAGAGCCAGAAGTAACCTCTGAGCACTGCCAAGTATGCCCCCGCCCAAAAAAACAAAAATAAATAAATAAAAATAAAGATTGGTGGCTTCATTCTCAGTGGGTAAATAATTGTGCTTGATGAAATGATAGGAGAAATGAATCACATGTATAAAACCAGTATTCAAAATTACTTTATTTAAAAATAATTAAATCCTCCTTCCCAATACTCATCATGTTTATAACCTAAGATGTCTATATATATCTTGCTTTCAACTCAATTTTCTGTTAAAAATGTATTTCCCTTTTTTCTCAATTCAATTCTGTGGATATAGTTTGATAAATTATTCTCAACAACAGAAAATGAAGTATGTTTTAGAAATTTTTCATTTATTTCACATACCTGGTGATATATTATTTCATAAATAATATGTAAGTAAATCCAAATTATAATTGAATTTTTTTAATGCAGATTGTAAATCCAATCAGCATCCAATCAAAACCGTAGCCTTACATCTACACAAAGGACATAGTGCACATCTTGACAATGGTCAATGAAGTTACACTTATTCATCTATCCTGAAACTAATATCAACTGCTAATTATGTGTGGTAAAAGGAGGGAATCTGTGTAATGGTACAAGTAATCCAAGTCAAAATATCGCTACCTGCATTTTGTTCAGAAATTGGTGTTATCTGTCCTGTTGGGAACCTTTTTTTTCTTTTTTGTTTTTGTTTTTGTTTTTGAGGGGGCGGAACACCTGACTGCACTCAGAGGTTACTTCTGGCTCTGTGCTCAGAAATCACTCCTGGCTTGGGGGATCATATGGGATGCCGGGATAGAACCTGCATCTGTCCTGGGTCAGTCACGTGCAAGGCATATGCCTACTGCTGTGCTACCATTTCAGCCCTGTTGGGAATCTTATTTTCTATCCTCCTTGGGGATCTTGACTAGAGACTTCCATCCCTTGATAACAGCCTATCTTATGTATTTCTCATTAAGTTATTTTCTCAACTTGTGAATACCAAATAAAAGCCTAGGACATGGGAAAAGAGGGAGTCTTCATGTTTTCTTTTTTTTTTGTTTGTTTGTTTTTTTTGTTTTTGGGCCACACCCGGTAACGCTCAGGGGTTACTCCTGGCTATGTGCTCAGAAGTTGCTCCTAGCTTGGGGGACCATATGGGACACCGGGGGATCGAACCGCAGTCCGTCCAAGGCTAGCGCAGACAAGGCAGGCACCTTACCTTTAGCACCACCGCCCGGCCCCGAGTCTTCATGTTTTCAATCTTTGCTCTTCCAGTGCAGAGGTCATATGAGGATTTCTTTAGGGAGAATCCTTATAGAATTTCATCTTTCTTATTTTTTTCTCTTAGTTTTTGAACCATACCCACTTGTGGTCAGTGACAAATACTGGTTCAGAGATCACTCCTGATGGGTTTTGAGGTATCCCATATGAGGCCAGTAATCAGTCAGGTCAGGCAAGAACAAGCCAAACACCCTACTCACCATCATACCATTAAAACTGCTAGAATTGTATCATGCTAGACAAGGAAGCATGTCAGGAAGTTTTCATAATCAATTTTACTCTTACTTAAAGCTGCAAAGAAATATCCTCACTTCTCAGACATCAAAAATTGCTCAGAAGCAAATCCTGAAGTTGTCTCTAAAAATATCCTGAATTATAGTTTTGAAGTAGTCTGAGTTTACCAGAATTGATGGGATCCTTCTCGACTTCCCATTGACACCCTCTATAATCAAGTTATACTGAAACTGTGATTGTATAGACACATCACCAAATATTTCATTCTGATCGAATTAAAGTCATAAAACAAGATTTGAGACCATGATTGCAAGATAAGGTCCTGCAATTAGTGTGAGCTTTTTCATTCTCTAGTCCATGGCTAGGAATAGAAGCAAATTAATGGAAGATAAGGCTTAAGATGAATAGCCTAAGGACTTAGATGATATGAACATTTTTACTTGAATTCTGCAGAGTCTGATAATATTCTGATGCCCTAAAAAAAAGGAGAATAAACTGTTGGAAAAGGAGAACAAGGAGAATATACTCTTGGAAGAAACAAACCAAAAAGGTTAAATTCCTGCATACAAAACCCTATATATCTTTAGAATTGTTGAAAGAAGTTAAAGGTAACACAAATAAGCAAAAATAAATTCCTTAGTTACCAATTAGAAGTCTTAATTATTGTTAAGCTACCATACTACCAAAGCAATATATAAATTCAATACAATCCCTATTATATAGGCCTAATAGCAATTTTTCTAGAATTTTGTTTTAATTATATAAGCTCTCAGAGCCCAAATAACCAAAACTGTTTTCCTCTTTATGTTCTTTCTGTTGGTGATATAGGTCTAGGCACATGTTGATTGCACATTTAATTGTGGAACATGAGGGTCTGGGGTAACTTCACACTTAGAGGATCAGGCCTGCACACAAGACTAAAATGTTTGCCATGGGCTTCACTCCTTTAGTTTCCATGTTTGTATACATAACACTCTTCTGAAGTTATCTTCATACACATTCTGATTGTGGTGATTGTTGGGGGACAGTGAAGGTGCTCAGACATCTGTTGACTGGGGTTCACATTCTTAGGCACAGTTTTTGCACAACATAGCAATAGTCTTTACTTGTGCTACTCACAGGTACCTAGCTAGACTATTGTTACCAGAAATTGAATTCAAGATATTGCATTAGCAAGGCAAGTGCTTTTGCTACTAAATCTCCAGCCAGAAAAATCTCCAGCCAGTCTGACAATCAAGTTGGAGACTTACACATTCTGTCTCAATGTATATTTCAAAGTTATAGAAATAAAAACAGTGGAATAAAAAAGAAATAAAGGCACCATTGTAATAGAATAGAGTCACAAAAGAATTTTGACTATAAATTGAAAGTTTTTCAACCAAGATTTCAAAATCACTCAGTAGAAAAAGTTTTCAACTAATAAAGTTGGCAAAGCTGGATTTGCACATGTTAAATAAAATCAAGTTGGAACCATATTTTAGACTATACATCAAAATCAACTCAAATGAACCCTAAAGTACAAGTCCAAAACTCAAAAATTTCTAGAAGAAAGCATAGAAAGTGTCGTGGTATTGAGCTTGGCAATGACATTAGAAGAATTGACAATAAAATCAAAATTAGAAAAATGGGATTATCAAACTTAAAAAATTGTACATCAACAAATGCAATCAATAAAGTAAACAGGCAGCCTAAAAAAGAAATTATTTACAAATCATGTACTTGGTGATTAATTATACAAAATTCTTATAATTCAAGTGACAAAAATCAAATAATCTTATTTTTAAATAGGCAAAGGACTTATAAATGTTAATCCAAAGATGGCATACAAATTTCTAATGAACATCAGATAAGATTTTGAAAACTCTAAATATTGCAAATTTGTCCCAAAATATAATTACTTATCATTGTATTATAGTTTCATATCACATGATAGACAGATACATAGATAATATATTCTCAACAATAAGGAAACAAATCATAGTTTCAGAATAGACACAAATTATTTCTAATCATAATTGATTACATAATGAACTCAAGAAGAGACAATAAACCACAAGCTAGATTTGAAGTGATATCTTCAATAGTTTTGACAGTAAAATGAGATTTAGCCTAATAATTCAAAAAAAATAAATTGAGTCTCTGGGGACATAATGAAAGAATTAAGGTGAATGTTATTTTAAAGACATAAAATCCACTTTTTTGGGGGGGTTTGGGGCCACACCAGGCAATATTCAAGCAATACTTCTGGCTCTGCACTCAAATCGCTTCTGACAGGCTCTGGGAACCATATAGGATGCCTGGGATCAAACCTGAATGGCCACATGCAAAGCAAATGCCCTATCAGTAGATAGCTATTGCTATGTCCCCTGAAATCTTTTAAATCTGACAAGGTGAGAACAATTTAGAACCCAAAAATTGTCCAAAGTTATCAAATTGATATAATCTCTCACAAAATCCTCAGACCCAACCCTAGTTATTTGCATCTCAGACTATGCCATCTCCTATTTGAAAGCAAGAAGCAAAGGGGTCAGGGACTGGGCAATACAATAGGATGTTCTTCCAGGGATGTGGACTGCAGAGCAATGAGCTGGGGACATGCAGCTTTTTCAGGCCTGCAGGACAGCATGGGCAGGTAGCTGAGAGACCTCAAAGAAAGGGGTTCTGTGTTGGAGGGATTCTAGGCTTCCACTCTTAGCTCCACCCCTGGGTGTTAGCAGGTCTGAGAAAAGAGTACGGGAAGGAGAATTGGGAGAGTATGGAATGAGATTCAGCTATTACAGAAAAGGAAATTGTATCCTTGAGGCTAAAGCAATGGAACGTGGTGGTCAGCAGCTGAAATAGGTGATGGAGGCAAAGAAAATCACAGACTGCTTCACTCCTCAGTGGGGAAGTGAATCACCAACACAAATGAAGAGGCAGAAAAACATCCAATGGATCCCAAGACTCATAAGAACTAGCACGAGCCCCTTTGGGACAGGAAGAATAGAGAGAAAGTCGGGGAGTGGGGAAAGGAACTGAAACTTTGGGGGTGGGTCCAGTGCAATGAATCTGGTGTGTAGAGAGGTAGAGAGTGAAGCAATGTCTCCAATACATAATACCCTATTCGAAAAGGACAAAAGAGATAGAATCAAATACATCAAGAACCACTGAAAACCAAGAGCAGCAGATGGCATGGACCACCCTGAGTGCCAGGAAGCGATACTCTGACTAGGAGTGCAGATGCAAAAGGAAGGTGAGAGCCCAGGTGGAATTTGACCTTGTAAAAAACTGCTGGCCCCAGGTGAGAGGCTGTGGTGTGATTGTGGTGTGGCTCAAAGTCTTGACCTTTAGCCTTTCACACCTGCAGAGAGGCACCGCTGCTGTGGGCAACACAGGGCCTGGAAGGTCCCATGTACCTGTCACCGTAAGTGCTCTCTGCCCCATCAGTTCGTACTCCCCGCTCCATCTGTCAATGCTCCCTGTTTCATCTGTTTGTTTTTCCCCCCAGGATCAACACCACCCCAACAGGGAGATCCAGTCCCAGCACTATCCCCACCTACCCTGGCTTGCCTGCCTGCCAGCCAACTGAAGCTCCCCCTTCCCCAGTATTCCTTTTCCTACTTCCCCAGCAACTTCCTATGTAGCCACCTTCTGTACCTCTGGCCTGCTGCACTCTGCCTCTACGAGCTCCTTTGGCCTTTCTGTCCTACAGCATAAGAGCTGGTTCCCTGTAACTGTTCCAATGCTCAGCCCACACACTCAACCTCTCCATCTGCCTCCAATAGCCCTCATTGGGCCCTCCATTTCCCATGCATGCCCTGTGGCTTACCTGGCTCCTATGGCTTGCCTGGCTCCTAAGGTAGAAGAGAGAAGCGAGAAGACCTTCAACTCGTGCACCTCAGCAATATCCTTGGTCTCCAACAAGTGCTCACAGCAGAAACTTAACCAGGCCGGGAAGGGACATTTGTCCCCTTTCGAAAAAGAAACTTTGTCCCAAACTGCCTTTAAAAATTGCTACTGAGCAAGAGATAGTACAGTGGGGAGCAAGCCGACTTTGCATGCAATCAGACAGGGTTTGACCCCCACGTGATCAGGACCCCCAAGCATGATCAGGAGTCAGCCCTGAACATAGCCTGGTGTGGTTGATAAGCCTTCAAAATAAACAAACATCACTGTCATCTATGTGTCCCTGTAACCACCACCACCACCCCCAGAGCCCCTGTTTGATCTTTAACTATGGTTCAGAATGTCTGCTAAGACCTGGTTGGCAAATAGGAGTATCATTCCAAGTGGCATAGTTCCCAATGATTCCATTTTTCTGAGAATGATCCATGCACTCAGCAGAATAAGAGGCACTCAGGAGAAGAGTAGGATGTTGATCTCTGATTTTCAGTTCAATCCAGCTCAAGCTGCAGAGACCTTAATGTTACAGGGGACATCTCCATGACAACCTGCAGTGTGTTCCCTTGAGGACAGGGAAGTGGGGACTGAGAGAGACCCAGATGCCCTGCAACCATTGTGGCTTTGCAGCAGGAGGACCCTGTTCTGTCAGATGAGGTCAATAATAACGGCCTTACCCCCATCCTGATAGATCCTGAGCACTGGTTTATGCACCCCTGAGAGACCCTTAGAAGTGGGTCTTGACTCATCACTTCGTGGGTGGTGTGGGGAAGGAGGGACATGGGGGAGGGGGCATTGATGGTGGGAATGTTGCACTAATGAAGGGGGTATTCCTTTTATGACTGAAACCCAACTACAAACATGTTTATAATCATGTTGCTTAATAAATATTTTAAGTGGGTCTTGAAAATAGTGTGGTAGTGATAGTACAGGTGGATTGGGTCTGAGATGCTAAAAATCCTTGGGCTAAAGAAGGATGCCTTGGGTGGGACACCCAAAGATGAGCCCTAGTAGGCCCTTGTTCTGTTCACATGCAAACACACTAGTCCTCTTTTGACAATAAGATTCCGGGCAACAAAACCCTATAGAAATGAGGGAGATGGGGGACATTCATGGTGGGAATGTTGCACTGGTAAAGGGGGGGTGTCCTTTTTATGACTGAAATCCAACTACAATCATGTTTGTAATCACAGTGTTTAAATAAAGATATTTTTTGTTTTTTTTTTGGGGGGGGGGCAAACCGGTGACACTCCGGCTATGCGCTCAGAAATCACTCCTGGCTTGGGGGACCATATGGGGCGCAGAGGGATAGAACCGTGGTCTGCCCTAGGCTAGCGCAAGCAAGGCAGATGCCGGCCCCTAAATAAAGATATTATTAATAAAATAAATAAAAAGAAATGAATCAGACTAAAGCAATTTATTGTTTTCACTCTCAGTGGGGTGACTTGATGAGCCCTTGACAGTGGCTCACAGAGATTGGGGTGTGACATCCAGACACACGGTACACAGGACAAATGTACCCAGCATGCAGACAGCATTTCTGTGTGGCGGGACACGCAACCTGGTGCCATTTTCATCAACTGCACTCACCAGGACCATCTCATACTTGCAAATGTTTCAGAGGAAAAAAGTTGTGCTTTGTCCCAGCCATGCTGAGTCAGAATTACTTGACAGTTCCTGTTCTAGTTTGAAGGATCCAGGGGGTTTGTCAAGCTCCCTATTGCTTGACTAAGCCTGGTGATGAGTTATAAACCCAGCCAGGAAAACACAAGTCTCTGGACAGATTCTCAGCCAACAATTCTGCTACATTTTGTGACACTGTATAGAGACCCGAAAAATGTCCATTCTGGGAAGTTTTCTATTTAATTTGCTGATATTTACATAGTTTATTTCTAGTGGACTTTCAAATTTCCTACTGGAGTGAAAGAGGTGAGGGTTGTAACTATTATGACAAATTCCACATACAGGAGTAGGTCTCAAAGTAGAGACAACTTCAGCCTCATTTGGGTGTTTTCAGAAGATACTACGTTTGCTGTGGTGGTCAGTCACTTTTCATATTTTCATATCATATTTTCAGGTACCCTGAAAATTCCAACCATGGGTCATTCTTATAATTTTAGCCCACTCACTTTCCACATCTCACACCCTGAATTGCTTCACCTGTTTATTATGATTCATTTTTGGTCATCATTGGGGTTCAAGTAAAAAGACACCTTACATCTGTATTCATTCTCTGCAAACAGTGTGAATGTGGGGAATATCTTTTGGGGGGCGGGGGTTGGGTCACACTCTGCAGTGCTCAGGGGTTACTCCTGGCTCTACACTCAGAAATCGCTCCTGGCAGGCTCAGGGGACCTATATAGGATACCGGGATTTGAACCACCGGCCTTCTGCATGCAAGGCAAATGCCTTACCTCCACGCTATCTCTCCGGCCCCTGGGGAATACCTTTATTGGGTGGAAAGATCTACCCAGAATTTCTCATGGGTTATTCCTGGCTCTGTGTTAAGGAGTGACACATGGAAGTGCTCAGGGAATAAAACTAGGGTCAGCCACATTTAAATCAAGTGTCCTAACCATTGTACTAACTCTCCAGTCCCAGAGACAGTCCTTTTAACTATTGCTCCAACTGAAAGAAGACACTGGTTTGGTTAATGATTTTCAGTTTTGCTAATCATAGCTTGTTTGAATGGCTTCTTTTTAAGATTTCCTTCTTCTGGCCCTGACTAAAGTCTCTTCAAAGCTAAAAAAAAAAAAAAAAATGAATCCTAGAAGTTTCTGTGCTACCAGCACCTGGGTTTGGAGAAATAATTTCTTCATGTGCAGAGAATGCTGGAATTCAGTATGTCCAGGTAAACACTCCATTCCACCCCATTGCCTTCTCTATCTATTATATTTAAGTACAGATATTGGCATCTTCTTAAACTAAGGATTAAATATGGTACCTTATGTTAAGAGCTCTAGATTCACATATCTCTTATACTACATTCAAGTTAACAATTTCTATTTGCTAAATAAGTATGAAAATGCCTATGAATGGGTGATAGTTAACACATCTTCCCAGGAATATACACAGGGAATTTTTCTTAATAAAAAAAAAGATTCATATACAAAGATGTTCATTCTGCTGAGAAGGAATAGCCCTTGATGACAAAAAGGATGGAAATCAATCCCAAGTCAAATATAATGACATGTTTACAATAATACACTGTTTACAAAGACCAGGAAGATAACGAAAACCTAGCTGGTAGATTTGTAGGTGGGAACCACTCATACAAAACATGTATGTGGCAAGACGACATTATGTAAAATTCTTACAGAGAAATAAAATAGGCATAGAAAAAGAGAGAATTGGACATATATATGTCCTAAAATGTTAATGTTGATTATTTTTAGATGCTGAAACTATTTATATTCTTACTTTTTTATATCTTCTAGATTTTCTATATTATCCAAAGTTATCTCATTGTGGGAAAATAATCATGAAGAAGAGAGACATGAGCACCCAGTGAAAAACAAAATCAGTGGCCTCTCTCCAGGCTTCAGTTTGGGGTGATTGTTCACAGTTTTAGAAACAGAACGCCCTCCCATTGGAATTCCTGGGATCAAAGCTGCATTTTCACCTTCCCTGATCATTCATTAGCAGAACGAGACATGAAAGTTTCTCCTGCAAGGAACAGAATTCTTACTCTCCACATTATGGAAGATGCCTCAATATGGGAGAATCTTTTACCCAATGCATTAGTTTCATCACACAAAAAGAGAAAATAGCAGCACATCAGAAATGAACAAAACTATAATACAGGAGAGGAATCATGACTGAATTCTTATTCTTAGGAGAGATGTTGTTAAAGCACAAGAAATGCAAAGATACAGGAGGTGCAAAGACACAGTAAACCTCAGTAGCAAGAGCTAGTCACTGAGATGGAAAGCCCTGGGCCGGGGGAAGCTCTGTGCATGAATGGTTTCCCCCATGTAACTGCCTGCCTGTTCTAATTCCATCACTTATATCATTGTCCATTGGTGCAAAATTAGTGTCGGTGTACCCATGACTGGAGCTATTCCCATTTCGCATGGCTCAGGGCATTCTGGAAATCCCGTCCTTTCTCAGGGCTGATGATACCTATAAAAGCAAAGATAGAATTGGGGTAAGAATCCACTTTGCATTTCTATTCACAAGATACCACTGGGTTCAAATTGCATTGGGAACATATTAGCTCAAAGATATGAGGTAGATACTAGGAAACGTATGCTACCAAAAATGAGATATTTGAAAAAATGAGATATTTGCATCTGGCATTAAAGCAACTACATAAAATAGTCATGGTCTCTCTTCAAGATGCACATATGGTATAGACTAGTCAGTTTGCCCTTGAAATCTAAATCACTCTGACTAAATGATGAAAGACTTGATTCTTTGTTGATATTGTGCTTTGGTTCTAATTACATCTTTTAAGTAGCTGGCTTTGCCAAGGGCTTACTACTGGTTCTGAGATCAGGGATGACTTCCAGCAATCTGAGGTAACCATACAGGATGAACACCAGTTCAAATCTCGGCGTCCCATATTAGCTTAAGGCATGAGTAATGTTTGGTAAGAAGTCAGTTTATTTGCTCATATTTTACTCACAGTCAACAAGAGATTAGCACTGGATAAAGGAGGTAAATGCCTCATGTTTTCAATCTCTTCTGATTATGACATCGTTTTGGCTTTAGAAGCATTTAAAAGTATCTTTTCCTTGTTCTTTTTTGTTAAATTGCTGCTCATAAATTAAACAAATGGCAAATGTTTCTCTTTTGGGGGCTGCAACCCGGCAGCACTCAGGGATTACTTCTGGCTCTGTTCTCAGAAATTGCTCCTGTCAGAGTCAGGGGACCATATGGGATGCCGAGAATCAAACCCAGGTTCATCCCAGGTCAGCCATATGCAAGGAAAACACCCTGCCACTGTGCTATCACTCTGACCCCTAAATGACAAATGTTTCAAAGCTAGAATTAAAATTTATTGTAAGGTCTAATACTGTCTTCATTATACAAAACTAAAAAGTTGAAATACATCAACTAAGGAGACGTGTCATTTCCTCAGGCACATCAGAAGGTTCTGCGTGTCTTCCAAATGTACAAGATATGCACCAATCTTGCCTATGATGGTCAGAAAAGTGGGCAACGACAATTAATATTAAAAAGAGTTCTGAGAACTCAATTACAAATTAAAAGCAACTCTATAGCAAGAAAAATAAAGGTGGAAGGGAGGGAGAAAAGAAAGAAGGAAGGGGGAAAGAAATGGAAAAGAGGAATGAAGGGAAAAAAGAAGGGGAAGGAAAGAAATAAAATGAGAGGAGGAAGAAAGGGAGGAAGGCTGTACTTTTGTGTTTCCATTTACTTTCCAAGGAAAGTGGCTTTTCTTTTCTTTTTTTTGGTTTTTTTTTTGTTTTGTTTTTGTTTTTTGGGGGCCACACCCGGTGGTTCTCAGGGGATACTCCTGGCTTTCTGCTCAGAAATAGCTCCTGGCAGGCATGGGGGACCATATGGGACATAAGGATTCGAGCCAACCACCTTTGGTCCTGGATCGGCTGCTTGCAAGGCAAACGCCGCAGTGCTATCTCTCCAGGCCAAATTACTTCCTAAAAAATCTAATCAGACAGAATACCCAGACTATCTCCATGATTCCTAACAGCATTTTTGGCATATGGTTCCAGAATTTGGACAGGTAATATAGAAAGCAAGATCATGGATCAAACTTTAAGCTCAGTTTTCCAATTAATTCTAATATCTTTTGATTGTTCAAGTGATCAGTTGCTAGCAATTTTAAATGTCTCCATAAAATAAGTTTAAATGCAAAGGTAATCTACTTCTATTTGTCCATCCCAGAGCAATAAGCATAAAGGATAAAAAGCATAAAGGATAAAAACAATGGAACTTTGTTAGAAGCAATTAAGGGGGAAATGTTGAATCTTAGAACAGTGTGATTTGTTCAGTTAAAACCAGAACAGTTGCAAGTTCTTTAGATAAGGAGGTTTCCCAGGCCCTAGTGCTAACCTCTCACTTTATAGAATCCCGTTTCTCACACAAATATGAAAGGATGGGGGCCAAAGGCCAAACAGTCTCGGGCGCATTGGTAGTATTAAAAAAATAAAAATAGAAGAAAGCAAGAAAGAACTAAATATTCAAGCCAAAAGCAACAACAATGGAATCAAAAAACCCAAATTTCAACAATCTAAATTTAAAAAAGGCCCTGTTATACTGGCAGGCTATGGGGACAGAGAGGGTGGTATGTATGGGATACACTTGAGGAACATTTGCAGAGGGAGGACAACACTGGTGACAGGAATGGCCCTGATTCATTGTATGTATGAAACCCAATCATGAAGGACTCTGTAAATCACAAGAGTTTCAATCAAATAAACTTTTTTTTTGGGGGGGGGTTTCTGGGCCACACCCGTTTGATGCTCAGGGGTTACTCCTGGCTAAGTGCTCAGAAATTGCCCCTGGCTTGGGGGGACCACATGGGACGCCAGGGGATCGAACCGCGGTCCTTCCTTGGCTAGCACTTGTAAGGCAGACACCTTACCTCTAGCGCCACCTCACCAGCCCCTCAAATAAACTTTTTAAAAGATTCAAACCCCCCCAAAAAAGAGAAAATTGAAGCAGTGACAATTGGATGACATCTGAAGGGGTCATGAGAGTCAATACACCTTCCATCTTGATCCCTTGGATGCTTTATATAGATGCCATACCTTGAACATACTCAAACAGCTCTGCAGAGGGACTATGAGGAACTAAAATCTCCTGCCAAGAGCTGGTGCCCACATCATTGATCATTTGAGTGAATGAGCTTGAAGCTGATTCCAGTCCCAATGGAGCTTTAAATAACTATAGTCTTCGATGACATATGACTATAACTCACTGAAGATCCAGATCCAGAACCTCCAGTAAAACTACTGCATAACTACTGGATTACTGAGGGGGGAATGGTAGCATGTGATTTAAGCTCAATTTCTGTCATTATTTTTAAAAACTATCAGAGAATATACCTGTTATAAAAAGAAAAAGAAAAAGAACGAAGTCTCAAGTATCACTCAGAAATGTGGGGCATTTTAGAGGCTCATAGTGCAACTTCACTTGTCTGATTTGTAAGGTAGATTCTTTTTCACTGATTTAGCCCAAATCCAAGATAGTATCATTTTCAAATTACTGTGGATGTGATGCCAAAAAAGAAAATAATATCTTGTGTTTCCATTTTTCATTCTTTAGCATATTTTCCTTGTAGAGACAAGTAAAACTTCTTTTATGACTTGTTCATTTAAAGCTGCCCTTTATTGTTTTTGTTTTGTTTTGTTTTTGTTTCTTTTGTTTTGGGGCCATACCCAGTAAGGGATTACTGCTGGCTCTGTGCACAGAAATTACTCCTGGCAGGATCAGGGGACCATATGGGATGCCAGAGATTGAACCTGGATACTAAGCCAATGCCCTACCTGCTGTGCTATTGCTCCATCCCCTACATGCCTATATTTACATACATTTTATATATGTAAATTTTGTATGTTCTTTAAATCTTTCCTGTAAGGTAACAGCTAGCTATCAACCCAAACAAAAGTATTCCCCACACTTCTTCCTGATAACATCTTCTTTTGATATGTAAAAGCCCACCTGGATTACTAGATCTCTGCTTTCCCCATTATTTGGGTAATTGGTTTGAATAAAGAAAGAAGACTGGCTTTGGGCTTGGAAGATAGAGCTCAGTATAGGAAGCACATGGCAGAGAGGCCATAAGGCAGAAGGCCAAAAGGAAAAAGCAGACATACTCCAATAAAACTTTAACTCACTACTACCCTGCTTCATCAGACCTGTCCACCTAAGGGCTTAGAAACACGGTGCCTGGGGCAGTCTCACCCAACTCATGGAATGTTATTTTTATTTTACCCTGCCCCATATATCTATAAGAACTTTTCTTTTAAAAAATATCCTCCATGTTTTGTTTATCACTTATTTTATAAATTCACCTTTCCATTGCTATTTTGTTAATACTTTATGATAACAAAAGTTTATGATTTTTATATATTTAATATATTATTCTTGGCCTTAGCTAGTCTCTTATACAGCTTGCTCTTTCCCTTCTGCCACAAGATTATATGGCCTTAATCTAATTTTACTTCTTTAATAATTTCATATTTATATACTTAAATCTTTATAAGTAAAGTGTTTCTTCTTGAATAAATCATAAGTAAAGGACCCTAACTTTATTATTTCCCAAGTGCATGTCTAAAAATTTACTTACACAATCTACTTTTTCCCAATTATTTACCTAGTATTTCTCAAGTGCTTGTCTAAAGATTTACTTATAAAACAATCTACTTTATGCTTCCTAATTTGAAATTAAAAGTTTGGTATATATAAATTGTTAAATCTATATGTATGTAAAGCTTATCTATAGACTTTATAAATGTACTTTGGCATCTGGTGGTGATTGATTCCCCATGATTCTTTTTTTTTTTAACCTTTCTTTTTTTTTAATTATCTTTATTTAAACACCGTGATTACAAACATGATTATAGTTGTATGATTACAGTCATGTAAAGAACACCCCCCTTCACCAGTGCAACATTCCCACCACCAATTTCTCAGATCTCCCTCCTTCCCACCCCCCTACACCTGTACTCGAGACAGGCTTTCTACTTCCCTCATTCATTCACATTGTTATGATAGTTTTCAGTGTAGTCATCTCTCCAACTGCACTCATCACTCTGTGTGATGAGTTTCATGTCTTGAGCTGCACCTACCAGCCCTCATCTCTCTTGTCTCTGAGATACTGTTAAAAATGTCTTTCATTTTTCTTAAAGCCCATAGATGAGTGAAACCATTCTGCGTCTTTCTCTCTCCCTCTGACTTACTTCACTCAGCATAATAGATTCCATGTACATCCATGTATAGGAAAATTTCATGACTTCATCTCTCCTGATCATGATTCTTATTTTAACATTTATAATTCTATTTTCATTTCTTAATCTCCCAGACAAACTGGAGAATCACCTTAATGTTTATATAAAAAAGATACTGGTAACTAGATTTTGATGAGAATTGTGTAATTTATAATTTGGAAGAACTGCTAAACGCAGGCACCTAATGATCTAACTGATTTAAATATTTTGAAGTTCTCTTTATTAAAGTGTTTTGACTCTTGTAAAAAATACATAAATAAAATAAAGAGTCTCATTTGGGGGGGGGGGGTTTGGGTCACACCTGGCAGTGCTTAGGAGTTACTCCTGGCTCTATGTTCAGAAATTGCTCCCGGCAGGCTCAGGGGACCATATGGGATGCCGGGATTTGAACCACTGATGAGAGGCAAATGCCTTACCTCCATGCTATCTCTCCAGCCCCAAGAGTCCCATCTCTTAACGCTAATCTCTGACCTGGGGGAGTACAATGATGGAATATAATGTGTGGGCAGGGGGTAGGGGCCCTTCCCCTTGCTGCTCCCAAAAATCCATAATGTATTTTTTAAGAATTTTGCACAATATATTATTTCAAGCCCAAAATATATAAAAAAAAAAAACTTAGAAATGTATCATGATTTTTTATTAGTCTTAAAGTTTTGGAGAAAAAAAACTATAAGCTGTTAAGATCACTTACCTGCTATCATTAGATTTTCTTCTATCTAAGTCCACAGTTTTATTTTATTTTACTGGCAATCTCTTTCAGAAGTCCCTTGAGGTCATTAATCTTGCAAGAAAGGAGAGAAAAAGTGCTTTTAAGAGAAATTTTCCAACTTAGAATTTTGAATTATTACTCTATGACTTTTCCATATTACTAGCTAGGAAATATAGTATATGCCTGAAGTAAAGGGGAATTGGAGAAGTTTCAGAATAGCCTTTGGCTTTTTTTTTTAATATCTTTATTTAAGCACCATAATTACAAACATGTTTGTAGTTGGGTTTCAGTCATAAAAAGAACACCATTCTTCACCAGTGCAATTTTCCCACCACCAATGCCTGCCATCATTTCACCAAGTAATACAGAGAGGGATAGATATAGAATAGTCTCACTCATCTGCGGGATATAAGAAAAATAAAAGACAATTTGGTAATAATATTCAGATACAATAGAGATGAGGGCCAGGAGAACCAACCCATGATATGAAGCTTGCCACAAAGAGTGGTGAGTGTAGTTAGAGCACTAATTGCATTGACAACTACTTTGCCAATGATAGTGAGAAATAGAAGTAGATTACTATCCCAGAGACAGGAAGGGGGTTGGGGGTCAAAAACGGGGGAGATTAGTGGTAAGAAAGTTGCACTGCTGAAGGGTGATGTACATTCTATAACTGAAACCCAACTATGAACATTTCCATAATCATGATGCTTAAAGAAATTATTAAAAAAAAAAAACATTTCACTAAAGATTAGTCTTAGCACCAACTCGTATTACTCAGCTCAACTGGAAATCACCAGAAAGAATAGCTTTTAACAACACAGAGAAATAATCTGCAGAAGTAATGTTTTAGATAATCTAAAAATTATGATACCAACAAGTGTTACGACAAAAATATACTAATAACCTGATGTAATACTAATCATTTAAATTTTAGGGTATTTCTATATTTAGGGATTGGTGTTTTTATTTGTTTGTTTGCCTTTTATTTCTGGGCCATAAATCAATTGCATTTTGGACTTTGCACTAGTGGATCGTTCTTGGCAGTGATTAGGGTATGATAGATGATGCCAGGGATAGATACCCAGATGTCTGAGTGCAAGGCAAGAACTACCTACTGTACTATTCTTACAGCTCCAATTTAAATTTTCACATATTAAGTATTTTCATCTTACAAAAACGTAGTGGTCAAACAAATAGTTGGCATGCCTAATAATAAGCAAAAAGTGTGTCAAAATCTCTCACAAAATGGAAAACAAAGTAGTAAGACAATATACTAGAAGCCATAAAAAAAAACACTCTTTATGCATATGTCCTGGGTCTATTACACCAGAAACAAGTAGCTTATCTTAAATGATATTCCATAATGGATAATGCAATAATGCAACTGATAAATTATCACAAGTAGTGCAATTACTGTTTGGTTGCTGCCCAGCTCACTTAAGGAAAAATGTGTGTTTAACTCCAATTTGTTTCCAATTAGAATCTCTTCGTTCAACTTTTAAAAAAATCAGCATGGAGGAATGTAATGGTTTCCATGGGGGTTGCCTAGAACACTCTTGGCTGCAGTGTATAATGACAAAAAGGAAAGAAATAGAATGGAGGGAAAGAAAGACAGATGTGAAACAAAGGAGGACAGGAATCAAGGGAACTCAGGAACATTGCAGTGTTGAAGAAAGCCAGAACTAAATATCCAAACCACAGAATCAATAAGACTGAAGTCTGACAACCCAAACTTTAACAAGCAAACTTTAAAAGGTGTCTATTTTGATGCCAGGCTTGGAGAGAGAAGTATGGGGTGGACTCAGGGAACATTATGAGTGAAGGGCAACTGATAATGATGGTGGGACTGGTGTTGAAGCCTTATATGTCTAAAACTCAACTATAACTTTATAAATCCCAATGCATTCCATTGAAAATGTAAAAAAAATAATTATTATTAAAGATAGTGATAGAATGGGAATATTTGGCTCCATGTCAACATGGCATTCATGTAAGCTGAACTAAAGTAAATATTTTCAATTTTGCGAACCTATAAAGTAGAGAAAAACTGAAAAAAAATAAATAAGCATAGTTAAAGTAGTTATAAAAATTAATGGCTGCTCCAAAAGAAATTATATAGGAAGATATTACAAAGATATAGGAAGATCCTATCTTGAAAACTTACTTAGACCAATTGCAAGCAGCCTTGTTTTCTAGCCATACGTGGAGAAATGTTTTGTTTGCTGGAAGGGTTAGTGCTGATGTGTCTCCTAGATGGCTGTGATTAGCTATTTGGGGAAACATACAGCACCCTGCACTTGCTCCTGTGTCCCTGAAATCCAACTGCAGATGGACAGGAGACACCTTGGTGTATAGTATGCGTCTGGTAGAACTAGCCAAGGCACTAACTCCAACATCAGATGGTGGCAAGGGGACTGAATCCACAAGCACTTCTCTGCTCCCAGGACCTCCAGGAGGTACATGTGAGTGGGCAATCGTCAATTATGACCTCTGACCTGCCATTTCTGCACCTCCACCTGCCACAACCTTGCCCTGCTCACAACAACCAACACTATCTTCAGAGCCTGGGGTAGAGGGGGTCCCGGCCCACCAACCATATGGCTGTGGGATCCATTCTACCCTGTAGTCCCAGATTCTGATGACTCTAATATGGTAAGTTTCTGGGGGCACAACTCCTCCTCCCTTTCTCTCTGTCCCCTACGTGCCCCCAGAGCAAGATGAACAGAGCTCAGGGGAAACCTCTGTGCCAGCACTAGAAACTTTTCATCAGCTCCTAAAACCAGTTAGGTTTTAGAAAACCACTGTCTTAAAACCACTGTCAAATAAGCTCAGTACTACTTCTGCACAGGTTCAGTACCCAGAGGTCCTGGCACTGCTGTGGAAACCCAGATCACTCAAAGGATCTTTTGAAGAGCAGTCATCAGTGTCCCACTTGAGCCAAAACACTCCTGAGGTCTTTCCTATGTGGAAACAAAACCCAGCTCCAAAGAGACCGGTGAGTACCCACATGGGACAGTGAAGAATACCTTCTTCCCTCTGTGCATTTGCTCCCCAAATTAATGTAGCCCCCTAGCTACCCAGAATAGCCTGTAGTTCTCTGACCTTATGGACATTTCCAGCTATGGATGCAACTCACAAGTTTGAGGACACTAGCAAGATGCAGCTTACACCTCTGATGAGATGTAGACAAACACTGCTGCTATTTAACCCTGCACAATTCAGCTGGACAATGCTCAACCCATCTGACAGGGCATATTTACAAAACTCAAGGGCCAAATCACATGGATGATACTTAGCCCACTGCTTGCACTGAGCAGGTGGCCAGTAAATATTAGGTGCCAGGTGACAGAGTTACAGAAGCAGCAGAAAGTATCTTTAAATATAAATACGTGAACTAAGAAAAGTAACTATCCTAAATAAGGCATTCTATACATTAGATATAATATATCAAGTAACATCTTTTTTTGGTATCAAGTAACATCTTAAGATGTTATTCCCTGTTGTTCCTTTATTATCTCAACATTCTTTCCATTTTCCTCCTTGCCACTTATTATAATCATGCTTCATATCCTAGCCTAATCATTTGTGTACAAATATTCAAATCTCTAACGTTCTTCCAGTTCCTTCACTAAAAATAAGCAATGGCTCAGCATCAGTATGAGAAGCTGTAAAAAGGCACTGTTGCAAGGGAACATGTCCCAAAGAACAGCTGCCACTGATTTTCTGTCTCCTTGAATCAGTGCCCTTAGAACTAAGAGAGATGGTTTTTACCTCTCTAACCTGACTGCAGGCTTGCAGACCTGCATTAGAAAATGAAAATTATCACCTAAAACCTAAGTGGAAAACATTGCCTGGCATTTATTTCAATTCTCCCTGAAACTGCCATCTCCAATAGAAAACCAAATTGTTTATAAAAGGTTGTGAAGATGGACATGCACAAAATGTTAACAACTGACCTTCAGGTTACATTGAACACCAGGACTAGTCCCTGTAGGGGTTGCGCACATCTGAAAAATAATTCAGTTCCAGGACCTAGACCCTGCACCAGGAATATATAAAACAGCCTCTGAAGCAGAACTGGGCCCATTTTCTTATAAAAATCAACTCCTTTTATGTGGGGGCCTTAGCCATTGGCCTTTAGTTGAAAACTTAATAATAAGAGATTTAAAAAATTAATCCCCATGGGGCCAGAAAGATAGTACAGTGGGAAATGCTTGCCTTGCATGTGGTTGACCCAGGTTTAATCCCTGGTGTTACAGATAATTCCCAGAGCCTGCTAGAGTACAGAGTCAAGAGTAAATACCAAATACCGCTGACTAAAAATAATAGTTTTTATTCCCGAAATAATTATCAGGACTATACCTTGGTATCCAGCTGTCTGAACCGATGCCTCATCCTTCAAGAGAGTTGAAAAGAGTGAGAGGGGAGGGAAGATATTGAGCAAAGGTATTAGAGTCCATTTAAAGTCTTTTAAATAAAATAATATGATCATTTTCAACTAAAGCACCATTGGTTGGAGCACAGCATTTCTGTCTTCACAATAGCCAAATGAAACAATTTGTTCCAAACCCAGATGAAAAGTTCAGCAGAGAGTTGTTACATAACTAAGCTTGAGGGTCTGTCCCTCTTACTTCTCTACCCAAGACCTCAGGATCAAAAATTAGGATGATTAAAAGAACTGTTTTTTGACAAAGACAATGAACATGCATGGGGCTTTCAATGACATTCTAACAACTGTGCTGAACTTAAAGGGATTTGTTGCCCATACATTTGCTCTTGTTTTGATGGAATAAATATTGGCACACCCAGTAAGCAAAACTTACCTATTTCTAGAGGGTGTTTTCTAATAATTCTGTGAATTCCAGGGATATTCAGCAGCAGACTAATAGATCTACCAAAAGTTGATCATTGTATAATCAATCCCTCTTACATCAAAGACATAATATGTGGCCTCTGATCTATGGGCTATCCTCATCTCTGCAGCTATTAGAACTCCATATTCCCAGGTTCTCCAGTCCTTTCCTATGGTTTCCAAATTTCAGTTTTATTTACCAGGCTTTGAGTAACTGGCAAGATGGAAAGTCAATGGATTTTCCCTTGTTAAAAGGCTGGCACCCACTTGGGGGAGATGCTTCTAGATGCTTTTATTGGCTCTCTGCCATAAAATATTTACTTAAAAATGCTCCATCAGCTGCCTCCATTTTCTGGGTTTATATGCATAGGGTAGGTTAACAAAGATCAAATAAATGAGTGACATACTCTTCTGATGTGTCATGGGCTTTTGTGTTAATCTTGACAAGATAATTCTCCTTCATGACGCCTTCCCATGCCAGAGTCTCCTTGTCTTCATTTCTGAAACCTTGAATGATCAAAGAGAAACATAAGTATTATTCCATTGGCCCTCAGCTTCCTAAATCCAACCATGCAAGGAGTAAAGTAATGCTCTGGAATGGGGAGAATGAGATCTTTATGTGTTCTTCTGATTATTAGTGACAGCTGCCAAGAGGCCTTCTAGTTTGTCATTTCACCTACATGTTTTTCAGTTCTGTCATTTCTGTTTGATGTTTTCTTATTTCTATTCTCATATCCTCCTGAGTCTTATTTGCTATTCTTTTCATGACTTCTTTGAGTTCCTTGGCCATCCTTAACATCACATCTCTAAAGTACATATCAAAGGGGTTATATAGGTATCTGATACTATTTGGATATTTAAAACTACTGTCTTCACTTAATGTAGTGTTATTCTGTGTTGTTTTCTCATTATGATCTTTGAAATACGGTGGTGCTTTTTATGTGTTATAGTGTAGCTCATTGACTAGAAAATATGTGGCTGTGAAGCAAAGAAGACTGTCTGTTTTCTACTTGAGACTCACTGACCTGGCTTTTCTGAGTCAAAAAGGACCAAACTTCTGGTCTGTCTGCCTGGCCCTGTTTCTTTAAAATTAGTCGGCTTCTGTGTTATATTACCATATGATTTGGTGAGCTCTTACTGGGGTGTCAGTATTGAAGAGTTTGGAGGCCATATATGTGACCGCATGCTACAAGAACCCCAAGATATCAAAAACTGGACCTATGAGTTTGCATGTTGGCAGCTATAGTAAGTGCATGTGACTGTTGGAGCTTCTGAAACTATAGCAGAGGGGAATGGAGGAAGGCTTCCCATCCCACACTCCATAAAGATCCCAGGGTATTCAGCCCCCTAATTGGTGTGCCAGGAGTTTTTGTCTATATGGTGTCTCTGTATAGATTAGTTGTGAAGTGGTGTTGTTGGGTTGTTGGCCTGGTGGCATTTGTGAGGTTTGGTTGTGGTTGCCTGGGCTTTGGAAGGGCATGGACTTTATTCTTCAGTCATTTGGTAGTCTCTGTCCCCCATACCTTCTCATCTCCCAGTCTACATGTCTGCAAGGATTTTCTATTTTTTTTCAATATGGGAGAGAACTGAGTATTTCCAACTTTTCCAATATGGGGGCTCATCATTGTTGTAGATCCTATTAATGCCCCACTGAAATTGATGACAATTCTACCATTATTTCTTTTACTGGAGTTTTTTTTAATAATTCTCTTAGTTTTAATAAAAATATAAAATAAATTATTTTGTACCTGCCAAGGGCACATCTTGGAGATCAATCCCAAAAATGGGTCTGTCATTTTAAGAGCAAAGAATCCTCTCAATTTGAGACTCCAGTCTCAAATTGAGAAGCAATTGCTCTGGTTGCTTAAAACCCAAAGCTGGAATACTGTTGGTTGGTTGGTTGGTTGGTTGGTTGGTTGGTTGGGTGGTTGGTTGGGTGGTTTGTTGGTTGGTTGGTTGGTTGGTTGGTTGGTTGGTTGGTTGGTTGGTTGGTTGGTTGGTTGGTGTGGTAGCAATTAATATTGAAGGTTGTTGATGGTGGTTGATGGATTTTTCAAACAGCTTTGCTATAAGACCCTGGCCTCCTTCCTACCTGTTTTGTCCTATTAAATTCTTTCACAGAAAAACCCTTTCTGCATGTAGTTGTTCCTGCACCACAACGGGAGAAAGATGTTTTACTTATTGGGGCAGGCTTTGGAGATATGAGGGTGGGAAGACTGGGAACAATGGTGGAAGGAAGGTCAGTCATATTGGGATTGGTGCTGGAACATTGAATCTCAAGACAACCATAAACTATAAACAAGATATACAAGCAAGGCAAATGCCCTACTGCTGCGCCATCACTCTGGCCCCTAAATGGATTACTTTTCAAACCCATAAAAATCAACTATCTATTTTATAAAATGCAAGTCCTAGGGGCAAGTAACAGTGCAAAGGATACTTATTTTTTATGCAGCCAATCTAAGTTCTATCTCTGGAACTCCACAGGGTTCTAAAGCCCCACTAGGAGTGATTCCTGAGCAGAGAACCAGGGGAAATTCCTGAATACAGTCAGGTATGACCTCAAAATTTTAAAGAATATAATTTCTGGGACTGGAGCAGTAGTGCGAGCAGTAGGCCATTTGCCTTGTAAGTGGCTAACCTACAAAGTACCATAGTTCCATCCAATGGTGTCCCATATGGTCCCCCAAGCCAAGAGCAATTTCTGAGCACAAAGCCAGGAGTAACTCTTGAGTATCACCAGGTGTAACCAAAAAAGCAAAAAAAAAAATACAATTTCTACATTGTTTTAAATTATTACTAAAAATGTCACTCAGGAAAAAATGAAAACTTAAAATTCTTCATTTTTAGATGTTACTGGAAAAAACTTACATTTTTCTCTAGAGGAGCAAGTTCAAACTCACTTGGAATTAATTGCAAAGTAAGAATAAGAGAGAAACCTCATGTACCTCCAAAGTTGGTTGATTCTAGAGGCCAATGGATTCTAGACTTAGCCAGCTAAAAGGGGAAATAGAAGGGGCGGTATGCTGGGCACGCCCAGACCTTCCAGTATTGAATGGGTATTTGTGCACCTGCAGGAGAGGATCCTGCTCTTCTATAGGTCTCACCCATTGCCTCGCAAGTCCATCCCAAGAGACATTTGGTGTAAGAATTCTGCATCATGCCCCAGGGACTATAGGGAGATGAGTCCCAAATCCCTCCTTTCTGGCCTTATTTCTCTGAGCTAAAAACTCTATACCATGTATTGGTCATGTTGGGGATCCCATTCTAGTGTGTGTCCACACTATGCTAGTTCCCTCACTACAGTCTGTGGGGGATGATACATATGGGCCTGCCCGTATCACACCAGTAGGCTGGTTTGTCCTCACTGAGTTGCCCTGGTTCTGGAAGTAGCCCTGAGTAAGTGTATATAATGGGTTAAGTCCCCCCCACCATTAGCCCCCTTCTCTGTCTCCCCCAACAGTGGAAATCTTACTACTTACAAGAGATTTAGGTCTCTCAGAACTATTTATTCCCAGAAAACACATAGTGCAATATTATTTTGGGTCTACACTAAGTCAAAATCTTCCTTTCTTGTATCTGCCTTCTGGAATCCAGAGGGGAAAAATTAGTGTAAGAGCCTCTGGTTGACATTTCCTTCATGTATGGTACATTTGGCATGACTGGTCTCCTAAGCTTTCCCTTGGGCCTTAAAATCACCAGAGAGATCTTAAACTCAGCACCTAGACCCTGTGGCATGTTCTTAGAGCATCATCAAATTCCAGCTCTTGCCTCTCAATTCCCATGTTTCTCTGAACGCTTTTTATCCTGATCCCCTTAAATTTGATTGGCTTTTTCTTTCCAGCTACAACAAGAAAGACAATAACTTATCCCAAAGCTGTCAAAACACAGACCTTCCTTATAAAGGTGATGACAGATGTGATAGCTAATGACAACCCAAAGTGACATTTTGTGACTTGAAATAATGCTGCTCATTGGTGATGGCGGTTCCCACCCTAGTGTCAGGTAAGGACCTATGGGATATTTCATCCTGAATGCCTGGCTTTTGTGCATCAGGCCTCAGAAATAAGTCCTGACCAAGGCATCGCCATATGTGTGACATCCACCCTCCCCCCTCACATACACACACACACACACACACACACACACACACACACCACTAGTTCATGGATTCCCCCTTGACCAGTCTGCACTATCCCTGTTTCTAAAATGAACATTCTGCTCTTTTCTCCATCCCCACTAAAGAGACAGAACAGCATCAGGGACAGGCAGAGAAAGAACAAGGGAAAAATCAACAGCCTAGCTTTCTCATGATAGTTCCCCCAGCAGTAAGAGGCCATAGGAAAAACAGTTCCCATTCACTGGGACATTAGAAGAATGGGAATGGGCTGGTGGCACACTAAGCCATTGTTATGCCCTGGTCTCTCTACACAAATCTACCATAGACCCAAGGTGATCTTAAGGTTCCTGGAACTGAGCAGGGATGCTGGGGATCTTGATCATACTAGGAGTCCCCAAAGGAGAACTTCCCACAAGCCACATACTGACACTCCCATCCCATTTCCAAATCAGGTTCTGTCCTACTTGTTTTACTATTATGAGGCCACCCTAAAGGAGACTGTCCACCAGAATCCTCAGAACCATAAGACTCCTTTAATCTACTCATTGCTTGAGCAGTTCTTGGCCTGAGGACCAACGCTTCCTTAATTAGGAGAGGAATGTGGCCCTGTCCCCAGGAGCTCACAGCAGGCTGAGGATTCGTTGTCATTCTTCTGGCAGCAGCAGTCGAAGCATTTCTTCACCACCATGTAGAAGTAGGCGAAGACCACGAAGGGGAAGGGGATGTTGAGGCGGTTGCAATACTCCTGTACCAGGAAGTAACGCTGGAATTTCCACACCTGGTCGTTGTTTTCCTGCACGATGCCCACAGTGTAGCTGCAGTGGGGAAACAGAGGAGTCCCCATCATTTCAGGGTCCCCATCATTTCAGTTTGGAGGAGATGCCTAGGCAATGCAATGAGTCTCCAGTCCACCCTCAGGGGTTCATTTCACACACACATACACACACACACACAAGGCAGAGCTCTCAGTGTCATGGTCCAGTTCACCCCAATCCCAACTGTGTCTGACTCTGGGTTCAGCCATTTGATTTTCTAATCACACCAAAGTGACCTTTAACATTCTGTCGGCTTCAAGACCTTTCAAGGTTTCTCTTCTACCTTGAGTCTCTTAAATAACAAGAGGTTATCTAATGTATATTTCCATCTATCATGGGATGTAATACAGATAACGACCAAGTTCCGTTTGAACAACTTGGTTGTTAAGCGAATTGGTCGTTAAGTGAGGAACTGCATGTACTGTATACAATAACACAGTAAATGCATGCATAGTACTTGACAATACAGTATTCTGAATAAGTAAAATAACGAGAAAGATCAAACTGAAAACTTCCACTTGTTTTCATTTGCATAGGTTGTGTAATTTCCACACAGTACTGCAATGTATTACAGAACATAAAGTTAGTAGAGTAGGTACATTAAAGCACCAAAAACCACAGTATTGTACTGTAGAGTGTACAAGATGGAAAAAGGATATTTAAAATAAAATAAAATAATGGTGAGGAGATGGTTGTAAGTGCGAACGGTCGCTAAACATGTAGGTCGTTAAGCGAGGAGTATCTGTAAGAGTAGCTATTGTGGGTAACTAACATGTGGTGTTAGCATTAAGCTAAAGCATCATCTTTATATACATGATTGAGAACCTGAGAGATTGTACAGAGGTTAAGCATTTGACTTGTACCCTGAAGACCCCAGTTCAAATACAAGGCACCACCAATGGTCCCTGAGCACCACCAGAAGTCACTGCTGAACCGAGTTAGGAGTGCTCCCTGAGCACAACTGGATGTGACCTAATAATAACAATGTATTGTAGAGAAAAAGGAATAGCATACCAGTTATTGTTGGGATACCTATGCCAACATTCCACACCCATATGTGATGAAGATAAAGAAAAGAGTTTAACAAATAGAAACCCTGTTGAGCCTTCCATGCCATAATAAAAAGGGAAGAAGATAATCCAAAGAGAATCCAAAATAACTAGGTAAAGCTTTTATTTTTCTTCCTACATGTCAAAAATAAACTGCAAAGGTGTCATAGAAAAAAATTCTTTACTCACAAGCACAAATGTGACTAGAAACATCTGCAAGACCATAGAAATAGAAGCAGAGCTTCCCTGAGAATTGATGTTATATTTGAATAAATGAAAAGCAGCAGTAAAATATTATTTATAAAAATATGCCAGGAAGATAGCACAGTGGGTCAGGAACTTGCTTATAATCTCAAAACTCAGGGCAGCCTCTCTCGGGCACAGGGACCATCATATCCCTGAAGGTGTTCTCTGGAGTCCTTGCCTAGTATGGACCCTTCCATACTCTGCTGTGGCTGCTTCTCCCAGACCTGCCTTCTCACTCCTGTTTTCTTCCTCCAATCAGACTCCCAGCTCAGTCACCTAGGGTTCTCTGAGCCAGGATTACCTCAGTGAATAACTGACACCCACCCTGTAATCCCAAGACTGTAATGAATCTCAGCTCATGCCCTATATTTCACTGTCAACAGTCTCTGTGCTCCAGGCATTACAATTGATTATTCTACCAATCTTTACATGCCCATCTCCTCCCCTAACTGCAGGCTTAAGCTCTCCTCCAATGCTCAGCTCATCAGTGGAATAAAAGCTTAGTCACAGCTCCACAGAAATGACTTGGTTGATGGATGGGCTTTCTAGAATTGAGGAGGTACTTCACAAAGGAAGTGTCTATAAGCATTAACATTTTTGTTATTGTTGTTATTCCTCTCTCTAGTCAGCCCATTTTCTCTCGTTAGTCTATCAGAAAAGTTCCCAAACATTCGTCTATGCCACAAGCTGCTTTTTCACTCAGAATCAGCAAAAACTAGTTCTGAGTTTAAGAACTATTCCATTCTAAGCAATTCTCTCAGAGTGGGCAGTCCGGGGAGCTCTGCAGACAAATACAGAGAGTGAGATGGTCTTAACAACTCATGATGGAGCTCTTGGCCTGTCCTGGATAATTTTAATGCAGAGTGACATCCAGCACTGATGTTTACAAGGGCTCCCTTTCTGCTGATTTAATCCTGCTTTTTTTTTGTTATTGTTTTGGAGGCTTTGTGGGGGATTGCCAAGCAGTGCTCAGAAGAACCCCACCAGCAATTCTCAGCCACCCAGACTAATAGTTCAATACAAGGGCTGGAGGATTAGTTGTTGCTCACACCCTCTAGTATCAGGGGTTGGGAAGCCAGCCAGCCAGTGCCCAGGGGCTGCACCTAGCAATTCCCAGATACCATGTGGTGTAGAGGCTGAATAAAGATCAGGTGCATCACAGGCATGACTCCTAACTACCATGCTATCTGCCAGCCTCCACCCTTGTGTCCCATTTTCTAGTGTGTCCTGCCCCAATCTTCCCTTTCTTAAAAAAAAAATAATAAACTATGTTTAAAAATTAGGGCAAGGAGCTTTTGAGACCACTGTTCCCCCAACAGGGAGTATGTGACAACGGGGAGAACTGACTCTCCTTTGGATGCCTCCCATGGTTATATTTTGAGACTTGTGAATGACTTCCTGCCACCCCAAAGATTACACACTGATTTGGATGGTTTCCAGTGATTCTGGATCAGAGCTGGAAGCTACCTGATCTTGTGTGACCCCCCCCCAATCTACTACCACATCCGTGTACTCAAGGCAAAGGGTCCTCCTGGATGGTAACTCAAGGCCTGTCATTCTCACTCAACCCTTTGGCTTATATCTAAACTGAAAATTCAAAAACAGCAAGTAGCTGTAGTCAGTTCCTTTAGAATCCCTACTGCTGAGCCCCAGAGAGAAGCAGAGTCTTCAAAATGCACAAAAAAGCAGTTAGGGAGATGCTATCAATGGTTGAACAAAATCTAGATGCATCAGAGGTGCAAACTAACCAGCAGAGGGGGCATATACCTAAACATGTGACTAGCAGGGGGAGACAAGTACCAAAACTGACCAGCAGGGAAAGCACTTACCCAAACATGGCGACCAGCAGGTTGACAAGCAGGATGTTAGTGGACAGCATGTAGATGCAGACCAGGGGAATGGTGATCCACTCGGGGAATCTAGGCAGGTTGTGTTCATCTAGCTCCACACACAGAGGCTTGGACTCATTCCCAGTGAAGGTACAGTGAGAAAAGTCATATGTGGTACCTGTGGAAGGAGAGATCATCAGCAAAGTGAGACCCCTTTCGAGACTCTGCTCTGGCCTCTAGGAACAAAGGCTGACAATATGGTGGAGCACTGGACATTGTTGTAAAGCTCTGTGTCCAAACACTGAGACTCAGAACCATCTTACCTTCCTTGGAAGGCAGAGGCTGAACCCCTCACCAGAATGAGAAATGAAAGCAGGGGCAGGGCAGACCTAGTCTTGACCCCCATGGAGCTTTCAGCCTCTCTAGGTGGGCGAACAAGCCACCACACAAGGTTAAGCCTGTTGGCTGTGTGAAGATAGAAAGGCAAAGAGTGCTTTGAGAATGAAAACCAAAATCCATCCAGGGAGATTCCAGAAAACTCCAAAAGGACTTTGAGCTGAGGGAGGGCAGAAAAAGGGGCAAGAGCATCCACAGAGGGGAAGATACATGCAAAGGCCCTGTGACTGAGGCATGTCTATGGGAAAGAGAAGAGTAGGCCCATAGAGAAAACTGACTCTCTGTCTCTACTAAAAGTAGCAGGTACCCAGGAAAGCACTGGAAACTGAGGTCCAGCCCAGCATGTGTCCTTCCCTGAAGGTCACTTTAACATAAGTAGTGGGAGCACCAGAAACCAGATGAAACATGAGGCTTCAGCTAAGAATCATGTAGGCAGGCGGTGAATGTGGCCTGCAGTAGTAAAAGGGCATGTGGGATTTCAGGGGTATTTTGAATATGCAAGTATTGAAACAAGATGGTGCCATGACTAGGATTTTCAGGGTGAAATCACAGGTAGTGTGAAAACAAATCTGTCAGAGTTCTGATTTGCATAAAGACCTTTGAGTTGCATAAAGACCTCTTATTTGCATAAAGACATCTTATTTGCATGAAGCCCTCTGATTTGCATAGTTATGTGAATGGTAGTCATGAACCCATGAGTGGTGAGGAGGCTGAAAGGAGAATTGAGAGCTTTGAGGGATTTGTCTTTCATTTGTTTGTTTTTTGAGCTACACCTGGCAATACTCAGGAGTTACTCCTGGCTCTGCACTTCTTGGCAGTGATCAGGGGACCATATGGGATGCTGGGAACTGAACACAGGTCAGCCATAAGCAAGACAAAAGCCTACATGCTGTACTATATTTTTTTTTTTTTTGGTTTTTGGGCCACACCTGTTTGACGCTCAGGGGTTACTCCTGGCTATGCACTCAGAAATCGCCCCTGGCTTGGGGGAACCATATGGGATGCCGGGGGGATCGAACCGCGGTCAGTCCTACGCTAGCGCTTGCAAGGCAGACACCTTACCTCTAGCGGCACCTTCCCGGCATCTACATGCTGTACTATTATTGCTCCAGCTCCCAGAATTAAAATTTTTCATTTAGGGTACATAGCAATAGTACAGCAGGTAGGGCATTTTCCTTGCATGTGAACCTGGGTTCGATCCCAGCATGGTCCCCTGATCATTGCCAATGAGTAGTTCCTGAATGCAGAGCCAGGAATAAGCCCTGAGCATTGCTGGGTGTGGTCCAAAAACAAAAAAAGAGGTGGGGTGATTTTCAACCAGAAAAAAAGAAAATGATGGTCACCAATTATTCTCACTAAAAATTTGGGGGTCTTCTCAAATGGGGGCAGGAAAATTCCCCTTTTTGCCTGAATAAAACAGCAGTCCAAAGCTTAATTCAACACCCTCCTATAATAAAAGACCATAATTTTTTTTTGGTTTTTCGGTCACACCCGGGGGCATACAAAGGTTATTCATGGCTCTATGCTCAGAAATCGCTACTGGTAGGCTCAGGGAACCATATGGGATGTCAGGAATCAAACTCGGATCAATCCAGGGTTGGCCATGTGCAAGGCAAAATGCCCTATAGCTGTATTATTGCTTGGGCCCCACAATTTAACCTTATCAAACTGCCAAGCCACCAAATGTGTTCCAAGTCTATAGATCCTGTACTACACAGCTGCATAAGTAGCCATATAAAACCTCAAAATTTCATAGTAGTGTCAGGCCAATAGTATCACAGAAAATCTGTTGGGAAAGTTGCATAGAAGGCCACCAAGCTCAGTGAGCTTACACAGCCACACAGAAGCCTCAACTAGCACCAGCCACAGCCCAGTAAACACTGATTTAGACACTGACTTTAACAATACCATTGAGAGGGCTGGAGTGGTGGCGCATGTAGTAGGGCGTCTGCCTTGCACACGCTAACCTAGGACGGCTAACCTAGGACAGACCGAGGTTCAATCCCCCAGCGTTCCATATAGTCCCCCAAGCCAGGGGCGATTTCTGAGCATATAGCCTGGGCATCACTGGGCGTGGCCCAAAAACAAACAAAAAAACATACTGTTACCCCACCTCCTCCATTCTTCTTGTAACCTTACCTGCTAATAGACCTCCCATTTCTGGGAGAGGTCTTTGGTAAATAACAAAAGGCTTTGGCCTTTTAAAAGGGGATTTTGGATTGAGGAGGAATTGGGAGAAGGCTGCAAGAGAGAAATGGTAGGAGAGATGGCTGAAAGAAGCTAAGACGCAGGGTAAGCTGAGGATAGCACGCGTAAATGGTTATGATATAGGCCACATACATTGGCCAGAGCCTGGAATAAAGATGATATACCCTGAAGCCTGCCTGTGAGTTTTCTACCCATGCTCTCCTGAACTCAGATACCCTCCGGCTGGAGGGGGTTGGTGCCATGTGGCCTGGGACAACAGAGAAAGGTCCCTCCATTCACCATTCACCACCATCAAAGCCTATCCAAAGGGCTTTAATGCAACACTGAGAGAAAGAAAAATTATTACAGGCTGACCCTTTAAAAATAAAAATAGAGGTTTGGGGGCTTTTGGGGAGTTGTTTGTTTGTTTTGGGGTCACACCTGGTAGCACTCAGGGGTTACTCCTGACTCTGTACTTGGAAATCACTCCTGGCAGGCTCGGGGGATCATATGGGATGCAGGGGATCAAACCCTGGTTCATCCCAGGTTTCAAGGAAAAGTCCTACCACTCTGCTATCACTCTAGTCTGGCCCAAAATATAGTTTTCATGTGGGGGCTGGAAAGATAAACAAGGGTGAAGGCACGTGCCTTGCAATGTGGTCAGCCCCTATGGGATGGATCCTCATTACCACATGGGTCCTGAACGCCCCAGAGCACCGTTAGAGTGACCCAAGTAACCCCATACAACAGAGGCCACATCACTTTCAGGCCTTCAAATTGAGCCACCAGCCAGGTTGGTTGAGTCCAAGCCCCTGAACCTCCTGAGCTCCACTGAAGAGTCCACTTCCTCCTGTCTCCCTCCACGCCCCCCCCCCCAAAAAAAACACAGAAATTTAATCTGGAGGTGCCATGAACATCTGAAAAGACTTTTCACTATCATGGAACTGAGTGGTGCGAAGGTGCAACTGCGAGCACCCAGGGCGCTCAGCACCCTCCTGGCTGATATGGGTTTGACTTTCCCCTGCCTCTGCCTTGGTTGGACAGAGGCCACTGCAGGAAGGCTAGTAATGCAGTCGAGCTGTGCTGACTTCTGTTCATGGCATCCTGCATGCAGACTGCAAGGACCTCTTATTCCACATAGTACAGAGCCATTTCTGAGACCCTGAAAACGGTCACAGAATCCAAAGGCCAGAGGCCCCAGGAATCTCCAGGAGGCTGAGACATGTGACATGTGGCCAACAGGGCAAAGAGAGCCTCAGGGTGGCAGTTTTTTGTGGTTTTAGGGCGATGGGGCAGTCACAGTCAGGAGCACTCAGGGGTTCCTCCTGGCTCTACACTCAAAAATCGCTCCTAGCAGGCATGGGGGACCATATGGGATGCCAGGATTCGAACCATCATTTGTCCTGGGTTGGCTGCATGTAAGGCAAACACCCTACCACTGTGCTATCTCTCCAGCCCAGGGTGGTTTTATCCTAGCAGGAGAGAACATAAGCCCTGGTTCCTGGCAAGTTTCATATACATGCAGTAAGCAATTCATTCCAAACACACAGAGGTGCATGTGTCCTACCAATGTCCTAGTAAACTCATTGTAGGTGACCTAACACCATTCTGACTATAGGAGCCTTAGCAAAGGGCTTATGGGAATTTTACATCCTAAATTTCAGGATTGCTCTATTCACAAGAAACAAGGGGCCAGGAAGGTGGCGCTAGAGATAAGGTGTCTGCCTTGTAAACGCTAGCCAAGGAACGGACCGCGGTTCGTTCCCCCGGCGTCCCATATGGTCCCCCCAAGCCAGGGGCAATTTCTGAGCACTTAGCCAGGAGTAACCCCTGAGCATCAAACGGGTGTGGCCCAAAAACAAAAAAAAAAAAAAGAAACAAACACTCTATTACAATCTTTCTGTTATAAAGGGCAACACAAATTGCATGCTATTTTGGAGAGGAGGAAAAGGATTTTTTAGCCACACTGGACTGTGATCTGGGCTTACTCTTGGCTTTGCACTCAGGGGTCACTAACTTGCACTAATTCATATCAGTACTTCTTGTGGCTAACTACAGCTTGCTGCCATTGAGAATAGCAGCAACACTTCCATCCAGTTAGAGATTGTGGACAGGTCTATGGAGAATAGCAGAAAATTTTTACCAAGACCTTAAAAAATGATCTACCAGGCCCAGAGAGATAGCACAGTGGCGTTTGCCTTGCAAGCAGCCGATCCAGGACCAAAGGTGGTTGGTTCGAATCCTGGTGTCCCAAATGGTCCCCCGTGCCTGCCAGGAGCTATTTCTGAGCAGACAGCCAGGAGTAACCCCTGAGCACCGCCGGGTGTGGCCCCCCAAAAAAAATGATCTACCATGTGATCTAGCTATTCCAATTCTAGGTATCTATTCAACACTAAAACACAAATTTGGAAAGCTGTAGACATTTATGTTCACTCCAGTGCTATGAACAAGAGGCAAAAAACAAAAAAATAATCTTAGTGACCAGTGCTATGTAGATACATGGATAAAACACATATGTTCTGGGTGCATACATGGAGGAATGCTGCTTACCCAGAGCACATCCATTCAAAGGGAAAAAGATGAGGCCAAGCATGAAGAAGGTCATGCTAAGCATTATAAATCAGAAGGAGAACGATAGTACGAGATGGACTCACTCATGTGTGGGGCAGAGGACCTAAAGCACAGGGTCAGACAATAAAAGCCAACCTTTGCCACAGTCAATAGAACTGAGAGTACCAGAGGAAAAGAAGATAAAGTCATAGCGTGGTCTGATGGAGACTGGCAGTTATTGGTACCTCGGTGATGGATGTGGTGTATGTATTACTTTGATGAGGTGATGTTGTACCCCTAAAAATTATATGCCCTTTTAAACCAACGTTACCTCAATTAAAGCATTTTAAAATTGCAGGCCATAAGGCTGCACAGTGGGGAGGGTGCTTGTATTGGATGCACATGGGTGATCCGGATTTAATCCCTGGCACTGCCAAGAGTAATTCCTTGTAATGCAGAGCCAGAAGTAATTTCTGAGCATTGCCGAGTAAGCATTGCCAAATAAATTAAATAAATTAAAAGAAATAAAATAGCAGGCTGAAACACTTCACCTTTGAAGGTGGGTTGACAAAGAACAGATTTTTCACTTAGTCAACGGTTGGGTGGACCTCCCCCAAGACAGCTGTCTAGAATGGCCCCAATGGGTTCTGGAAGCTTCCATCTCCTCCCAGTTCCAGCTCCCAGGGCCACTCACTGTCCACGTCACTGGGCACCTGACCGAACATGGCCAGGTAGGGCTCGTAGATGACAGAGCGGAAGATCCAGCGCCAGCGCTGCTCGTTCTGCCGTAAGATGCCTTGACGGGCCACACCAAATGCCACCATCCACACGGCGAAGAGGAACAGGAAGAAGAACACGTCAATCAGCTGTCATGGAGAATGGATAAAGGTTAGACCTGAGACTTGCTTGTTCTTTAAAAATTTCATCACTAGCACCATATATAGTCCCTGAGTAAGGCCTGTAGTGATCCCTAAACACCATCAAGAGTTATTACTGGGCCCAGAGAGATAGCACAGCGGTGTTTGCCTTGCAAGCAGCCGATCCAGGACCAAAGGTGGTTGGTTCGAATCCCGGTGTCCCATATGGTCCCCCGTGCCTGCCAGGAGCTATTTCTGAGCAGACAGCCAGGAGTAACCCCTGAGCACTGCTGGGTGTGACCCAAAAACCAAAAACAATAAAAATAAATAAAGAAATAAATAAAAATAAATAAATAAAAATTAAAAATTAAAAAAAAGAAAAGGGGAAAAGGAAGGAAAACACAAAAATAATGCAAAATAAATTAAGGAGATCCAAGGCACCCTTGGAAAGTAAATGCATAGAGCATGACTGAAGGCCTCAGATATGCTCTGAATTTAAATTACACATTCTCAGCACTTCCTGATTAAAACCAGAGGAACACTGGAGTGTAGGGGCTTGTGGACAATCAGCTTAAGCAAACATTGTCTGTGCATGATCCTCCTACATCAGCATCTGTGTGTGCTTCTCCTGCATCATCTGTGAGTGCCCCTCCTGCTCTATGATCCAATAAACCTGGGAGTTCCCTCACCTCAACCTCACACTGCAGGAAAGTGAAAGTTCAACCCTTCGCCCCTCTCCAAGCTCACTGCATGTCTCTGCATGAACATTAGAACCTCATGTGGCTGGAGTGGTGGTAGCAGAGTGGAAGTGTGTTTGCCTTACATGCAGCTGACCCAGGATGGATGTGGGTTTGATCCTCAGCGTCCCATATAGTCCCCCGATCAAGGAGCTATTTCTGAGCTCAGAGTCAGGAGTAACTTTTGAGTGTCACAGGGTGTGGCTCAAAACACACACACACACCTTAGATTTGATTGTTCATATCCACAAAATATGTGGAAAAGTCCCCACCTTCCTCTACTCCAAGGGAATTAAATCTCCATCAAAGTGCTTGGGGGAGCATGAAGACTAATCCAGCAAGGTCCCAATCATACCACTCACTCTTGTGACATCTCTCAATTCCCTTGACCAGGATGGGTCTCTGGTGGAACCAAACAGGGCATAGACAAACTTGAGTGATCATGAGCTGTGGTGCTTTCCCTGGGACACTAGGGCAAGGATTTGGGGCAGGGACCTGGAGTAAGCAGGAAGCAACGCAGAGACCCAGCTTTGTCTTCTTACCATCCGCTGCAGCATGATAATTTTTGGTCCTAAATTCCTGCTGACGGTGAAGATGTGAATCAAGCGGAGAGTGAATATGATGTAATCCAGGCAGAAAATGACACGACCCGAGTACAAAGAGGTCTTGTCAGAAGGGTGGAGCCTAGGAGAGAGAAGCCAAATAGGAGAACTGCCAATAAAATAATCCAACTTCCCTGTTCTAAACAAGCCAGAGACAGAGAGAAATAGCAGTCTGGGCAGCCCAAGGACCTTCACATGACTGCACTGGGACAAGCTGTCCTCAGGGACACAAGGACTTAGTTCCAAACACTGCCCAGAGATCACTCATTTCCAGCCTGCCCATTTCCAGCCTCACAAGTCTTCCATGAAGGTCCCCAGATGCACCCCAGCACAGCCACTGGATTGCATCTGGAGATCTTGGTGGAACTAACCTAATGCCACGGGATAATATGACTGGCTAAGCCCCTGCACCTGTGCATGCTGGAAGCCATGTGTGTTTTCTAACTGGAATGTTCTAGAAACCTAATTATCAGTGACTCACGATGTTGGCCCTCTGACCTACACAGCAAGGAAAATTTAGAGGAGGGACTGAGTTGACTTCCTTTAAATTGTGGCCTAATAGCTCACTGGGGAACATATACACACACACAAACACACACACACACACACACACACACACACAAACAAACAAACACCTTCTGCAGGGACTGGAAATAGGAATCACTGGGCCCCTCTGCAGAAGGCCCCAAGTGACCTTTCCTACAGATCTGCCACCAGCCTTACTTTGATGCTGACTCAGGGCAGGCCTCAAGGGTTGGCTCCTGGAGACAGGTTTTGTGAGAGTAAGTCTGAGGGAGTAAGCGGACTCCTCAGGGAAGCAGCTGTTAAGTCAAGTGCTCTGGTTATCTCGCAGTCCCTGTTCTCTAACCCTGCTCCAATCCCCAATCCTCAGGGGCCTCATGAACCCCCCAACCTATGAACCACAGGTAATCCAGCAGGACTCCCCAGAATCTCAGAGGATGAGGAAGAAAGACTCTCCATGCCAACCATGCCAGGTGTCCGAGCCAGGCACAGTCTTTAGGAGTAATCTCCAATGTAGGGAGGTACTTATCTGAAGTGTTTTATATCTTCCTTCATCTTCTGACCCAAGAAAACCCATCCACAAGGCCCCAAAATAGGCCCAGGAAGGGGCACATACCGGAAGACAATACCAGCAATGAAGTAGAAGAGGCCCAGTGTGTCCATAACATTCCACAGGTCAGTGAAGTAATTCACGCCGTTCATGTACCACTGAGACAGGGAGGAGAGAAGCTGTGAGTTGGAGCTGTGTAAATACTTCCAGGTATTTGATGACCTACATTTCCCATTCCAGATTCTTTCTGAGCCATAATTAGACCCAGTGAGCACTGCCCCATACTCAAAGTTGTACCCTGAAACTTGGAAAGAAGCGTGGTGCTTTCTTCTATGCTCAGAGGATTTGGGGAATGAAAAGACTCGGGCTGCTCTGCTGGTCCTTAAATATAAATCCACAGCCCAGTGGAGCTAGAGTGATGATAGTACTATGGGGAGGGTACTTATCTTGCACAGGGCCAACGATGGGACACCCTACTTGGTCCATAAAATTGCCAGGAGTGACTTCTGTGTGTATAACCAGGAGTAATCCCTGAGCATTGCTGTGTGTGATTCCAAAACCAAAAACCAAAATAAAAGTTAAAACTAAAACAACCACGATGCCAGAGAGAAAGAGTACAGGAGTTAGGACTTGCTTTGCAGATAGACAACCCCAAATTGATCTCAGGTATTACACAGTCCTTTGAGATTTTCAGGTGCAACATGGGATGTCCAGCACTCTGGGCATAACTAAGATCATTCCTGGTACTCTAGAGCCTGAGCAGGGCTGAATCTTCAGGCCTTTGCATCAAATCCTAGCCAACTTGGCTGAGAATTATCAGAAAGGTCCCCAGAATTTCTAAACACCACTTAGGAGACTCCTCTAAAAATAAGTATTAAAAAAACTAAGATAAACCCACAAAGTGCAACCATGAGCTACCGTATTCAGCAGCATAAAGTGTGCAAACACAACTCCAAGGAGCAGCAGACACTCAGCCATCTCATGAAAACCAGGCTGGCATGTGGCAAGAAAATACCTCAAGAAAGTCCATTTTTTAAAATGTGTATGAGTGTGCCTCTGAGGACAGCTATAGCTGCAGAAATGATCAGCAGAGTGTGAGTATGACCCTTGGTGGCGGTTTATATGAACCCATCACTGACATAAAGAGAAGGGAGGATCACCACTTAGTCTGTGTACAGACTTTATATTGGTATCCCCAGCATTGCCTGACACCCCCTCACCTTTCCAGCCACTTGAAACAAATCACTAAGAGCCCACAGAACTCCAGATACCAATCTGTGCAGATGCACCCAGCAGGCCATGGCAGAGAGATACCAAACATTAGGGCATAGAACCTGAGGAGCTTGGGATAGCCCAGTGGTTGGTGCATCTTCTCAGCAAGAAGCTGTGAGTCCCACCCCCGATGCCATCACATATGCCAAGAGTAGTTGTTGGCTCTGTGGTATGAAGCTGGAAGTTCTGCAGCCTGTAGTCACAGGGCCACATATTGTTTGTAGCCACACAGTAGGCTTGTGGAGACCTACCTCCCTCTACTGGGCAGAGAGAGCAAGCACCACACTCAGATGTGGTCCAGGAGGGACAGAGCCAGTGTGTGAGACCTTCAGTCATTGCAGCAACAACCCAGAGAAGAAGGAAACATTGCAATGAACATTTTCAAACATGGTGAAGTTTGGTGAGGGTGGAAATGAGAGAAGCTGAGGCCAAGCAAGCAGTGGGCAAAGGAAAAGTATGAAAACATCAACAGCAAGAGACATCTTGCTGGCAAAGCTGGCACTTCCATGCCAGCCTGGCCCAACAGCAGATGCTACAATTCCTATTCAGTGCATAAAGCCTCAGGAAAGTCTAGACACTTGCCTAAGAGTTTTAAGAGTTGGTTTTTCCATGTCCTCCCCAGCACATCACTGGTTTCCTGGACCCCATACACACCATCCAGTCTTGGTCAACAAACATAACTAATTTCTTTCCCTCATTGAGAAGTACAGACAGCCACTAGGTTGTGGTTTCAAGTATTGAGTGACAGTTTGGCATGACCACGTTCCTTGAGGGTGCTAAATCTGGGAACTCCAAAATAAGGTCAGGATTCTTGACTGTCACAAGGATGATCCCAGGGCCACTGATGATCATCAGAGTCAAGACACCAGGTGCCAGATGAGGGCCCTAGGGGCAGATCTTTCCTACCATCTGCACCCTTGTGAGGTTCTGTTTGGGAGGCTCCCCAAGTCTGCCACCTCATGCACAGCCTGATTGTGTGAGAAGGTTCTGCAGAGATTAGATCTGTGACTCAGGAGACCCAGCAGAGAGGAAACAGTTTTAAAAGTGGATACATAGGGGCCAGCGAGGTGGTGCTAGAGGTAAGCTGTCTGCCTTGCAAGCGCTAGCCAAGGAAGGACCGTGATTCGACCCCCTGGCGTCCCATATGGTCCCCCCAAGCCAGGGGCAATTTCTGAGCGCGTAGCCAGGAGTTACCCCTGAGCATCAAACAGGTGTGGCCCAAAATACCAAAAAAATAAAAAAAATAAAAAGTAGGGGCCGGAGAGATAGCATGGAGGTAAGACGTTTGCCTTTCATGCAGGAGGTCATCGTTTCGAATCCCGGCGCCCCATATGGTCCCCTGTGCCTGCCAGGAGCAATTTCTGAGCCTGGAGCCAGAAATAACCCCTGAGCACTGCCGGGTATGACCCAAAAACCACAAAAAAAAATAAAAATAAAAAAATAAAAAGTAGATACACGGGGCCAGAGTGATAGCACGGTGGTAGGGCATTTGCTTTGCATGCAGTCGACAGAGTATGAACAGTGATTCAAATCCCGGCATCCCATACTGCCCCCCCCATGACTGCCAGGAGCGATTTCTGAGCACAGAGCCAGGAGTAGTTGCCTGAGTACTGCCAGGTGTGACCCCCCCAAAAAAAAATAAGAAACCAAAAAGAAATAAAATAAAATAAAAGTGGATACAGGAAAGGACTTAGTAGGACTCTCCTACTCCATTATAAAGAAACATGGCTGAGGGGCCGGCGAGGTGGTGCTAGATGTAAGGTGTCTGCCTTGCAAGCGCTAGCCAAGGAAGAACCATGGTTCGATCCCCTGGCGTCCCATATGGTCCCCCCAAGCCAGGGGCAATTTCTGAGCGTGTAGCCAGGAGTAACCCCTGAGCATCAAATGGGTGTGGCCATAAAAACAAAAAAACAAACAAAAGAAACATGGCTGAGATGCACATAGTAGGATTCCCCTAATGTGTTATAAATAAGCATGGCAGGATGCACTTAGTAGGGATATAGGGATACATTTAGTAGGATATAAAGAAACATGAAGAATGTTCAAAAACCAAGAACTGGTCTCCGATAGGAAGCTTGCCATGGGGGAATAGGTGTTGAATGGGGCAACACAGGGACAATGATAGGGGAAGTACACCCTCTGGTGAAGAGTATACTGCTGGAATGATTTATGCTACATGCCCTACAAGAATAGTCTTGTAAATAATTGTGCTTGCTTTAAAAAAATTTAAAAAGGATTGAGGAAATAGTAAGGAGGTGAGGTGCTTGCCTTTGCACGCAGCTAACCCTGATTCCCAAGGGCCTCTGAGCACCACTAGAAGTGAGCCCTGAGCACAGGGAAATGAGTACTAACACAATAGGATCTCTTACTCTGGTAAAAAGAAGCATAGTAGAGATACAGTGATGCTCTTAGTATGAGCCACCTAGTCTGTTATAGACACAACAGGATATAGGCATGCACACTTCAACCTGTCTGAGAGGACTAGAGCTCAACGGACTTTACCATGAAAAGAGTTCGCCTCATAGGTACATGGTACCCCCTTTTCCTTCTAAATGAACACCTCCAATCTATTTAATGAACCTGTTTTTTCTATGGCAATCTTACAATATTAACTGCCTTGTTTTACTATTTTGTTTTTAAATCCAGTTTAGTGCATCTATCCTGACTCCAGGCCAGGGGTCCTAGGAAGAGCTAAAGGGCATTTTCAGACACTCTGGCACAAGTGCCACAGGGGACAGACACCCCTTGGTCTTGCTTTTCTCTAACAAGTGTGACCTGAGCTCCCAAGGCTGGCAATAGAGCTCTTAGGATTGTTCCCAGGGCTGGAATCTGCAGATGAGAAGAGAAATGGCGCCACCTAGTGTCAAATCCAGGCTCCTTCTTCAGGAAAAGGAGCTTCTGCAAAGCAACTACTGGTCACCAGGAGGCGCTCCCAAGGACTCTGTTGAACCCACCAGAGGGGGTTCTCAAGTTTCTTTTCTGCTTCATCCATGGCATGCATAGATGCCCTGCATGTCCCTCCAGGCCTTTCTGGTGGAGCAGGCACCCAATGCCAGCCGGGTTTGACCTCAGCTGCAGCGTACAAGAGTGAGGGAAGACAGGGCACGCCCTGTGACTACTAGGGGGAGAAGAGGATACAGAGCAAAAAGAAGTTTCTTTCCTCTCTGGCCAAACTGAGAAATCACCAGCATGTCCTCCAGTCCTTTCCCTCCAGGTCTCCCCATCACCCCACCTCAGCTCCCATGCATTTGCGGGACCAGAGAGCTGGGGGTGGGAGCTCATGAGACTAATTCAGCATCATGGGCTCATTCTGCATACACATGCATACGCTTGTCCCAGAGCACCTGGGAACCCACCACATCCTCCATTCCCCCCCGCAATGCCAAGTGATCAGGGCATGTGTAATGAGAGGGTGCTGGGCTGGGCAGGATGTGCCAAGCTTATGGGTGAGTCGTGCCATGGGTATCAAAGGCTTCAGCACTGTGTCTCTCTTTACTCATCTATCCATCTGTAGCTCCCACCTGTGTGATGAGGGGGACACAGATCCAAGAGTGTAGAGGTCCCTCCTGCCCCTCCTGCCTTGGACACACACTAGTCTGGGCCTTTCTAGGCCCTGGGTCAAGGAGCCACAGCCATGAATCCACAATAGAAGGAGAGTCCGAAAGAACAGAGGGTTCCTGGTCTAAGAACGTGAGAGCAGAGGAAGAGATAATGAGAGGAATTCAGGGTTCACTCTGCTGAGACTCTGGAGCACAACCAGTCCCTCCCAGAGTACTGTCCAGGGAGCAAAGAGATAGCACAGCTACAGGGCATTTGCCTTGCAAGCTACCAACCCTGGACAGACCCAGGTTTGATTCCTGGCTTTCCATATGATCCCCAAGCCTGGCAGGAATGATTTCTGGGTATAGAGTCAGGAGTAACCCCTGAGTGCTGCCGGGTGTGGCCCAAAAATAAACAAACAAAGACAGAGTACCATCCAGACCTTCTCCTCTGGGAAGGAACTGTCCAGCATCATACCCTTGGAGCACCTCAATAATCACTCTTCCCCACCTAACCTATCTCTCCTCCACACCTGCCCAATCCCATTGACCAGCTCTGCTTTTGAGTCTGGATTCGAAAACAGCAAGAGACAAAGGAATCACATTCTCCCTGATGGTCCCAATAGCTCAGAAGCTTGCCACCCCACCCCAGTGACATCCCTATAAGATGAAAGCTGGGCACAGGCCAAGCTGAGGCCAATGCTCTGGATTCCATGGGGGTCAAGGAGGCCATGGGAGAAAATACAGATACAAAGAAGCTGTAGAGAGGCACCATAAATCATTCACCAACTCCCTACAGCCATGACTGCAGACACAGTTCCTCAGCGGGCTGGACACAAAGATTCGGTCAGTTGGCAGGGCCCCACCAACCCCCAGAGACCATGGCAGGCCAAAGGAGTCAGATTATGGGGATGGGGACTCCCAATGCAAGGGCATGCTACCCTTGGAACACAGCCTCAGTCCAAGTGACTCAGCACCATGAATTCCAGCATCAGCAAACAAAGAATGGCCTGATGTCAAGAGCCTGAAAATGTGCCTCAAGGAGAACATGTGTGGGAGATTATTGACTATGGGGAGCAATTTTGTCTCTGCCTTGGCTTTGGGAGAAGATGGGGGTTACCAACCTGCCTCACTTCATCACAGAACAGGACAAAAACCAGCACATAGAGGACGAGCTCGGGTGGGTGTGGCACAGAGTGGAAGTCCATGAGCAACACGTAGGCGAAGAGCAGGAGGAAGGCGATGTAGAAGACCACGTTCCACGAGAAGACCACAAAGGGCGAAGTGAAGAAGGCCACGTAGTACCACAGCAGCTTCTTGTGCTTGTCAATGGGCTTCTTCCTGGAACATGGCACACGCCAGTACCAGGCTCAGACATACTGTCATGGGCACCACCCTCCAGAGCCCACCCACTGTGGTATATGAAAATATTTCATAAGATTATTCTTTGCCTGTTGTCCCACCTTGGCCTTCCAGGTAGGGGCACTGTTGAGAGCTGAATAAATAGTTTGGGAGCGAGGTTTTTGGGGGTCTTTTGCCAGAGTTGGCTGGCTGGCTCTAGGTGTGTTTTGGAGCTAGCAGCAGGCTGGCAAAGGACTCTCTTTGCCCAACCTTTTACCCCTTAACCCTCCTGTCTGTGTGGATTATTTGCTGCAGATAATTATTACCAAGATCTCCCCCAAAAGGGGATAAGGGGATGGGAATCAATTTCTCATTCTGGGAGCTCTTTGCAGATACACAAATACCCAACAAAGGAGTAAATGGAACCCCACAAATAGGGCAACAACCCACCACACCCAGCCCCTCTCAAACCTATGCACTATGTGATAGACATCCCCAAATTCTACTCTTGACTTGGGCACAGTTCTACCGCCTTTTGCTTGGCTTTGAATCCAGGGATTCAGTGAGACCCTGACCCTATGGGGTAAGCACCAGAGCCCGCATCTCATGTACCATGTTGCCCGGTATTTATCCAAGAGACCATGTATTCTCACAGTCACACACATATGTACAGATACACATACATGATTATATGTATTGGTGAAGTGTGCACATACATGGATACATTACACACATGTGATGTGGATGCACAGAGGCACATGTTTGTGGATATATTACATATATAAATACATGTGATGTATCCATCATGCATGTACATATGGTGGTATGTATGCAGAGAGATATATACACACACATGGGTACATTACACAAATGTGCAGGTGTCTTCTGTGTACATGCAAGGTGCATGTTCACATATGAGTAAACACATACACTCACACCATAATGCATATATACATGCATGTACGCATGGACACATGGGCACAAGCTCACACAGGGGTACATTGCATACTAAAAGATTCATGCACACAGGAAACCATGTGTATTCTGGGACACATGTACCTATGTGTGAATTTGCAGGTATGTGTGCTACATAGATGCACATGGGATCAGGGATGCAGATATGTCCTCATACAAGGAGATGAGATATACTATGGCTTCATACCTAAATGACACGAAGCCACAGCCAACCAAAGGTATGATGAACAGGCACAGGATGATCTTCCAGTTCTTGGTGTCTCGGGAAATCTCTCCATACCATTGTTTGGAAAGGAAATTCTGCAGGGAACAAGACAGAGGACACGGTCCTTGCTGATGCCATGATATGCAGAGAGAGCCCTGCACCCCCAGCATGCAGAGAGGGAAGAGTCTATAGAGCTTGACCCATCACCCTTAGGTTGTTAGAGAGCTAGAGGTTTAAAGTTCAGGTCATGAGATCCAGGGGTTCAGTCCAGAATGAAACAGTCCTGCTGCATTCTGTAAGCTCAAAGTGCTTTCTCCTGCTCCCCTTTTCAGGAAGCATCTCTACCACTACTGGCATGTCTTCACCTCCTGGAATGCCCCCTACCTTCCTGGTGATGGCTTGTGTATGAAGGACATTTTCTTCTCAACGAATGATGTGTGTTTAATGCCACCCAAGCCTCACTATGAAGGAAGGATATGCCATTTACTGGTGCTTTACCTGGACCCCAGGCTGGGCAATGAAGTGCTGGTCGGTTGCCTCCACTGCCAGCTCCAGACAGTTGCTCCCACCCCAAGCTTCACAGGAATATATCAGAAGTTGCTCAGCCAAGTCCTCGTCGTTGCTGTAACACTCAGTGAACAACTCTACAAGGGAACAGGACTGTCAGATGCACAGTTTCCCTGTACTCGCACACATGTGTTATCACCAGGAGCAGATTTTTTAGTAGGGAGCAAACCCTGGAAATGGCACCTAGACAGACTTTCTGCCTCCCACTTAGCCAGAGCAGCCCCCATGTTGCTGACTTCCTTTAATTTCTGGATGAGGTTACTTTAAGAATTTGGCTCAAAAATAAAATTAAAAATGGTGTAGAAGCCTGGAGAGCTAGTACAATGGGGAGGGTGCTTGTAACTAATCCAGGTTTGATCCCCTGTAATCCATATGGTTCCCTTGAACCTACAAGGAGTGCTCCTTGAGCACAGTGCAAGGAGTAACCCCAGAACACTACTAAGTGTGGCCCAAATTTTTTTAAACATGTGCAAAATTGTATCAATTACATTAAAGGGGTGCTTATAGCTCAAGACTCCATGACAGAGGTTGGAGTTTAGACCATCCAGAAGAAAAATTTTCAAGGCTGAATAATGGGAATTACTGTTAGGCCCTCACTTCTTAAATTAGGAGTCACAATGCCGTAGAGGCCACAAAGCTGAAGAGATGGCACCAGAAATTAGGCAACTGAACAAGATTTCTGAATACGCAAAGACCAACAATGAATTCAAATTCAGCCCTGCCCTGAATCTGGGTGGTTTTGCCTGAGCTGCGTGTCTCAGGTGAAGGAAGTGACAAGTGGAAAAGTTCTAAGAAGCTGTGAACACAGATGATTATAATATCCTGATTTTAACAGGTAATAACAAGTAATAAGAGCCAGCAGAGATGCCAAACATGGGAACTATTTTTCCCTTTGCTCAGATGCCAGGTAACCTGTCTTGCATTTTGCAATGTGCCCTGCATAATACTTGAGATTTACAGGGGCTCAAGGAACCCTCTATTCAGATCTAAACCGTCTTATTAGGGGGCACAGTAGATCTGAATTTCTCAGAAGACTGGGAAGGGGATCTTCTGAGGACACACAAGCTATATGGATGGCTGATAAGTCACATTGACAACATGTGGGCCAGCGGGCCACTCATGGCCCTGAAAGGGTGGTCAATGGGGTTTAACAGACACTCCGTGCTCAAGACAGATATTCTCAGTCCTCATTTTTAGGAGCTGAAGAGCAGAAAATACCCTATTCCCATCACTCCAGAGGTACAGGGATTTGGGGAACATACTCAAGGCTGCCTGGCTTCTGCCTTTGCCATTCCAGTTTGGAGCCCCCTGCTTGAGTCTGTGAAACAGCAGGAACATTTAAAACATGCATAGACCTTCTGACCTTCAAGACTTTTTTAGAGGGGCTACATACAGTTTCTCAAGGCCTCTCACATCCAGGGCATGAGCTCTGGCCCACACACTATCTCGCCAGCTCCTTAACACCATTTCTCATACCTCCAAATAAAACATCCGAAACTCCCTGGGTAGTAAGTCCTCTGCCCTAAGCTAGGGGACTCTGGGGTATGGATGAAGCAACACAAGTGTTTTATCTTACAATCCTGGAGGCCAAGAAACTAACTGCTCAGTCCTGGGGCCACTGGTTTTATCCACAGATGTACATTCACCCCATGGCTGACCACTAGCCTCCACCACCTAACCCAAGGGGACCTAGGATGCATGTGCACCCTCACTACCTCCCAGCATGACTGTGCCCTCTTATGTTTCTTTTCCTCAGAGACTCACCCACAGCTCGGGTCTCATACTCATTTGCCAGCTCCTCTGACTCTCCAGCAGCGTTGATGTCATTCTTGACCTTGGCCAGAGTCTTCAAAAGCTTACTGGCACCCAAGGCTGCCAGAGTGCAACCTTTGGTCTGTTGCAGAATGGGGAAAATGGAAGGTGAACACCATACCCAAGAAGTGACCACTTCAACTTCAAGGTCAGACCAGGACCAGTGAGAACAGGAAATGGTGACACAAGCAGAGCTCATCATGATTGCCAATAAGATTCTCAGGACACAGCCAGGGCGACATCTCAAAGCAGTGAGCATGGGCTGAGAATGTGGGTGCTCCTGGGCTCCATCCCTAGCCCCACAGGGACTCAATGCCAGGAACAATGCCAGGAACATTCCCCCAGAACCCAACAAGAAGTAGCTCCCAAGCACCACCTAAGAAGAGCTCATATCATTTCCCAACATTATATAGCCCATAGGAGCCCAAACAGAGCTGCAGGCTTGGCCATGGAAATGGCAGCAAAAACCATTCATACTGGTGCCAGGAGAAAGTTGTAGTAAGACAAGCACACAGAAGCAGTTCTAAGAGGGGAACTTGGGTAGGCATGGGGGTAGGTTGGTGCAGAGCCAGATTGTGTGCCCGCATTAATTATAGTGTTTCACCCTCCACCATCTCTCAAGCTTCTATGAGCCTTCCAAGTACTCACACTTACAGTTTCCCAGAGCTGGGCTGTCTAGACTCATTCCTGCCCCCTCTGCCATTATACTAGAAGTCACTTTTCTAAATTAGACATGAAGCTCTCACATACTTAGAGATCAATCCCATCCACCTCCAGAAAAGTAGGTAACACCCTCTCCATACCCACCACCCCCAGCAGGGAAACTGAGGCATTGCCATGTTCCTCTGGCACTGGCATTTTTGTTTTACAGTGTGGTACAGGACTGTGAGGTCTAAGTACCCCTGCTGGGCCTGCCTGTCTTACCTGCTCCCAGATAACCTTGGACAGCTCCTTCTTATTCTGCAGGATGGCCCAGATGAAAAGTGCTTGCAGCGGGTGACGAGTTATGGGTGACACGTCCTGGCAATAGGGAGAGCATGGGGTTAGGGCACCATCACTGGAGGGGTGCCATTTTTTTTGTTTTGGTTTTTGGATCACACCCGGCAGCGCTTAGGGGTTATTTTTGGCTCTATGCTCAGAAATCGCTCCTGGCAGGCTCAGGGGGCCATATGGGATGCTGGGATTCGAACCACTGTCCTTCTGCATGTAAGGCAAATGCTTTACCTCCATGCTATCTCTACGGCCCCTGAGGGGTGCCATTTTAAAAGTAAAAATGAAGTTTGGGTGAGAAATTCAAGTTTGGAAGGTTCTGTAAATTGGAGTCCTTTTTCCTTCTTTTTCATTAAATCATTGTGATTTACAAAGTTTTTCCTAGTTGAATTTTAGACATACAATATTTCAACACCAACCCCACTGCCAGTGTCAACCTCCCACCACCAATGTTCCCAGACTCTATATCTTTCATTCCCCCTAACCTGCCATCATAATAGACACTTTTTAAGTTTGGATGTGGAAGTTCCAGACTTTTGATTTCAGTGTTACTAAGTTCATGGTTTGGCTATTTAGTTCTATTCTTCCTTAACACCACCAATATAACTGAATCTCCTTGACCCTTGCCCACCATTCTTTCACATCTGTCTTTCTCCCTCTCCAGTCTGTTTCTTTCCTTCTCACTATACTTTAGGGCCAAGAGTGTTCTGAGCAGTCCCCACTTAAATCACTGCATTCCCTCAAGTTAGTGTCCAACTTTAGGGACCAACTTTAGGACCACACCTGGCAGCATTGAGAGGCTGCTTGCTTATCAATGCTGAGGACTTTCTCTTAGTGGAACTGTGGATAGTACCAGACACACACACACACACACACACACACACACACACACACACACACACACACTGCCCCTGATATGCAGAAACTTCGGTTGGCCCCCTGAGGTCTGCCCAGCCCCACACAAGTTTTTTTTTTCAACACCATGGATACATGTCTCTGCTACATGCAAGGTAATGTGATGACATAAAATCTTATATCTGTCAGAAAAACAGTTTCTACCAGCCAAAGCTGTAGGAAAGCTGAGAAAAGATGTGAAGCTGAATGACAATGAAGAAAGCCTATCCTTTTTGTCCTAAGATCTATCTCATCTAGAAAAAAATTGTTCCTGCTACATTCTTACTTTTCCTGGGTTTTGCTTTATCACCAATTAAAACTTGTCTTATTTCTTTGGCATATTAGTCAAAGTTTCTCTCCCTGATATGTTATTTAGAACCCCAAGTCCCATTCAACATTCCCTTCCATCCTGTGCAGAAGCTCCCAAACTTATCCAGTTGAGTGCTTCCTTTTCAGAAAAAAAGTGAATCATTCATTGCTCTCATAAAAATCTACATTCTTCTGGTAAACAAATAGAGTTCCCCAGTGGTTCTGAGGTTATTATTGTTCCCCAGCCCTGAACTTTGCAGCTTTCATGAAGTGAAAGGGTGATAACCACCCACTGTCCAAAATACTATTTTTTTTATTTTTTCCAAAATACTATTCTAGGGCTGGAGAGATCACATGGAGGTAGGGCATTTGCCTTGCATGCAGAAGGATGGTGATTTAAAACCTGGCATCCCATATGGCTCCCCTGAGCCTGCCAGGAGCGATTTCTGAGCGTAGACCAAGAGGTAACCCCTGAGCTCTGCCAGGTGTGACCCAAAAACGAAAAAAAAATACTATTCTAATAGAAACTTTTCAGATAGGAAAAAAAGAAACTCAATGCCTATATTCCTTTTAAACTTCCTGATGAATTTTAGCAATGTTCATACTATTCTCATCCCTTCTGGATACTTTTAATGACTGGAACATCAAGTATGTCTAGGAGAGGCTTTCTAAGCCCTTAAAACTCCCTTGGCACTTGGTTCCTTTGTTTTTTGCCATACAAATATACAAATACACATACACATGTGCATATACGCAGATAAATATATGTACATACATCAATGGTACTTAAAACTCTAAATTCCCAACGAGAATGTCCTTAGTTGCAGCAGTCTCAAGTTTCTTGAGAATTTGAAGCAGGTTGTTCATTTAAGAGACAAACCAACAATCGGGCCAGAGAGATAGCATGGAGGTAAGGTATTTGCCTTGCATGCAGTGGTTCAAATCCTGGCATCCCATATGGTCCTCAGAGCCTGCCAGTAGCAATTTCTGAGCCTAGAGTCAGGAGTAACCCCTGAGTGCTGCTGGGTGTGAGAGAGAGAGAGAGAGAGAGAGAGAGAGAGAGAGAGAGAGAGACCAATAGGAAAGTTAGGATAAGAGAAGAGGGAAGAAGTGCCAAGTCCAACTGCCATACATCAACAGTGCCCAAGGAAGAGGAGGCATCATCAGCAAGCTGCCATAGTGTGAGCTGGAAACTAAACCCATCAGGTAACTATGGGAGTCAGTGCAGAGCATCTGCCTTCACCAAGTTCTGCTGGTAGTGGGTCCCAGCCCAAGTAAATCTTCTAAGTATTGGAGGTGCTTGGAGGCACCTAGAAACAGTTCTACCTTTGCTTAACCAAAGATGGCCTGAGTACGCATGGGAGCTTTCTCTACAACACCCAGTGGAGGCTGAATGCTCCTGAGACTATTCCCATACCATTTGTGCACTAAAGAAAACATGGCAACTCTAATTGTTTACATGGGCAGAAGAGAATTTCAGTAAGTAAAACTAAAACATGAATACACAGTCATATCTTTGCTCCTGGTCCTGATTAGATGCCTTCAGAAAATGTGCCAAACTAAGCATTGCAATTAAGACAGATAACAAGAGCTCAGAGCATAAAGCAAAACCTGGGAAAACTCACCAAGAATTCTTGTCCTTAAGTACAAGTGCTAGAAAGATCTAGTGAAGTTAACCTGAGAGCTTCCTTATGAGGTGGGGAGTGGGAAAGAGTGGAAGAGCTTGGAAGGCCCCAAAAAATAAGAATTGAAGCTAGCAGTTCTGCCAGCACCTACATGAAATTCGATGTCGAGATCCTCCCGACTACTTCTGTCTTCCTTCCGGAAGCCTCTTCGGAAGTTGGCCACCAGCTTCCAGACGAAAGTGAGAAGGGCATCATTGTAGGAATTCTTGGCAATCTGCAGGTTCCGATACACCAGAGTGCTGAAGTGGTTGGAGAAGAGCTCAGTGAGGACGTCATTGGTGAGAAACTTGCGCAGGTTCAAGCCGTTCTCCAGGAAGAGGCGGACAAACTTGGGCCTGTCTTTGATGAGCGCCATGAACATGACTTCCTGCAGGTCCGCCGACTAGAGGAGAAATAGGGAGGGAGTTATTCACTCAATTTAACAAAGAGAATGTCACTTCTCAACCAGATCCCCATCTGACTACAAAGCCATCACCATCTACCAATTCCTCTGTCATTCTTCTTCAAGAATCAGTTCAAGAATCAATACACATACTACTACTAAGAATACTCCCTGGAGGCCCCAAAACACAATAGAGAAAAGCCCTCTTCATTCATAGGTTCATCACAGCACTATTCACAATAGCCAAAATCTAGAAATAACCCTAGTACCTGAGAACAAATGAGTAGATAAAGAAACTGTACACCTACCCATGAAATTTGTGCAAAATTTTTATACTCTGCAGCTGTTAGAAGAAATAAAATCATGAAAATTGTTTATATTTGAATGATGTGAAGAGTAATTTTCTGATCAAAATAATTCAGAGATGGGCCCGGAGAGATAGCACAGCGGTGCTTGCCTTGCAAGCAGCCGATCCAGAACGTAAGGTGGTTGGTTCGAATCCCGGTGTCCCATATGGTCCCTAGTGCCTAGGAGCTATTTCTGAGCAGACAGCCAGGAGTAACCACTGAGCATCACCAGGTGTGGCCCAAAAACCAAAATAAATAAATAAATAATTCAGAGAGAGGAAGATAAAATGAGTAAGAGGAAGAGGGATAGACAAAGAATGATCACATTTATTTGTGGGATATATTAAAAAAAGATAGTATTGTGTGAATACCCAAAGATAATAGAGACAAAGGCCAGGAGGACCAGTCATGGCAGAAAGTTTGTCACAAATAGTAGGGGAGTGTAGTCAGAGTGAAGAAGGGACCACTATGACAATGATAATTGGAAATTATCACTCTTGACAAGAACTGGGTAATGACATGGAACAGGAGAAACTATTCACCCAAAACCCATCAAATAAGAGGCTAATATCTAAGATATACAAGATACTTCAGAATTTAACAAGAAAACACTTCTAACCTCATCAAAAATGGGGAGAAGAAATGAACAGACACTTCCTCAAAGAAGAAATACAGATGGTCAAAAGGCACATGGAAAAAAAAATGCTCTGTATCACTAATAATCAGGGAGATGCAAATCCAAGCAACAATTAGGTAACATCTCATGCCTTAGAGACTGGAACACATCACAAAGAACAAGAACAATCAGTGCTGGCAGTAAGGTAGGAAGAAAGGAACTCATTCACTGCTGGTGGGAAGGTCGTCTAGTCCAGCCTTTATGGAAAACAATAGGAAGATTCCTCAAAAAACTGGAAATTGATCTCCCACATGATCCAGCTATACCACCACTCCTAGGGATATACCCTAGGAACACAAAAATACAATACAAAAATGGCCTCCTTGCACCTATATTCATTGCAGCACTATCTACAATAGCTAGAATCTGGAAACAACCAAAATGCCCTTCAACAGATGAATGGCTAAAGAAACTGTGGACCACAGTTTGATCCCCACTCCTGCATCCCATATGGTTCCCAAGCAAAGAGCAATTTCTGAGCGCATAGCCAGGAGTAACCCCTGAGAAGCACTGGGTATGGCCCAAAATCTAAAAGAAAAAAAGAAACTAAGGTGCATATACACAATGGAATATTATGCAGCTTTCAGGAGAGATGAAGTCATGAAATTGTTCTAAACATAGATGGACATGGAGACTATTATGCTGAGTGAAATAAGTCAGAGAGAGAGAGATACAGAATAGTCTCACTCACCTATGAGTTTTAAGAAAAATAAAAGACATTATTTTAATAATTCCCAGAGACAATAGAGGTGAGGGCTAGAAGAAAGAGCTCATTATATGAAGCTCACCACAAAGAGTGGTGAATGAAGTTAAATAAATAACTACACTAACTACTATCATGACAATGGTAATGAGTGAGAGAAGTAGAAGGCCTGTCTCGAATACAAATGGGGGGTATGGAGGAGGGATATGGGGAATATTGGTGGTTGTAAAGTTGCACGGGTGAAAGGGGATGTTCTTTTTATTACTGAAACCCAACTACAAACATATTTGTAAACATAGTGCTTAAATAAAGCTATTATTTAAAAAAAAATAAAAATCTGCAAAAAGTGGAAAGAAAGAGAGAGAGGAAGGAAGGAAGGAAGGAAGGAAGGAAGGAAGGAAGGAAGGAAGGAAGGAAGGAAGGAAGGAAGGAAGGAAGGAAGGAAGGAAGGAAGGAAGGAAGGAAGGAAGGAAGGAAGGAAGGAAGGTAGGGAGGGAGGAAGAAAGAGAGAGAAAGAGAGAAAGAAAGAGAGAGAAAGAAAGAAAGAAAGAAAGAAAGAAAGAAAGAAAGAAAGAAAGAAAGAAAGAAAGAAAGAAAGAAAGAAAGAAAGAAAGAAAGAAAGAAAGAAAGAAAGAAAGAAAGAAAGAAAGAAAGAAAGAAAGGAAAGAAAGAAAGAAAGAAAGAAAGAAAGAAAGAAAGAAAGAAAGAAAGAAAGAAAGAAAGAAAGAAAGAAAGAAAGAAAGAAAGAAAGAAAGAAAGAAAGAAAGAAAGAAAGAAAGAAAGAAAGAAAGAAAGAAAGAAAGAAAGAAAGAAAGAAAGAAAGAAAGAAAGAAAGAAAGAAAGAAAGAAAGAAAGAAAGAAAGAAAGAAAGAAAGAAAGAAAGAAAAAAGAAAGATGTCTTCCTCAGAGGCAGGTGAGGGGAAGGGAGGGAAATTAGGGACATTGGTAGAGGGAAATGTGCACTGGTGAAGGGTGTTGTACATTGCATGATTGAAACTCAATCATGAACAACTTTGCAATTATGAATAAAGACAACTGAATCATGAACAACCTTGTAACCATGGTTTCTAAATGTGGTAAACAAAAGAAAGTAATGACTTTTGATGATTACATCTGTTGTTAATTTGTTTGATTTACTCTTAATTTAAATTTAAATTTAATTTTCTTAAATGACTGTATTTAGGGCTGGAGAGATAATATAATAGGTAAATCAACCCTAGTTCAATCCATATACAGCATATACTCTCCTGAGCACAGGAGTTATCCCTGTGTGGCATAGCCAAGAGAAAATCCTGAGCACTGCTAGATGGATGTAGCCCAAAAATCAAACAAATAAATATAATTAAAATAAACCCAAATTGACTTAATATACTGAGGTTATATCATCCAAATGGGCAAGCTCTTAACTCTAATCTCTTATCTCTCATGCCTAAAGGCCTTCACTTTGACCTTGACCTTCACTTGACCAAATTAATACAATGGGCTATTTAATTGACATGCCTAAATTTATTCAGACCATCTCACATGACTCCCACAGAAGGTTTCACAGAAAGGGACCCATTCAGTTATCTACTTGTTATTCTACTTTCCCTCAACTAAGCCCTGGGAGTACGTAATAGAGACCTTGGACTGCAAACACAAGAGTGCTGAAGGAATAAATAATTTATAATTCCACAAGCCATTACTTTCTTTGCATTCTGTTAGTAAATTGATCACATTCATATAAATCAAATCTCCATCCTTGGATGAGACAGTAAGAGACCCACAGGTGTTGCTGAATCTGACTTCCAGGGATGAAAAATACAAATCAACACCTCCATGCTGAGTTGTGTTCTCGAAGACCTTTAACTAAATCCTTAAACAAAGTCACTTTCTGTTCTCAACTCTGACACAGGTTCAAAAGAGCACAAGTCCTTGCAAAGCCCTCATGCCTACCTGTCTCCATTGCTCTTGGCATCAGTGAGTGCTCTTGTGGCTGATGGCACCTCAGCAGTACTCAAGAGGGCAAAAATGGGACTTTTTACCTTCTGCATTATGCTGCTGCTGATTTTCTTGTGTTTTTTTTGTTTGTTTGTTTTTGTTGTTGTTGTTTTTGGGGGGTCACACCCGGCAGTGCTCAGGGGTTACTCCTGGCTCTATGCTCAGAAATCGCTCCTGGCAGGCTCGGGGGACCATATAGGATGCTGGGATTAGAACCGTCCTTCCGCATGCAAGGCAAATGCCTTACCTCCATGCTGTCTCTCCGGCCCCAATGCTGCTGTTTTTCTTATCAAAACTTCTCTAGTAGATAAGGTAACATGAACCATTCTAGTAAAACTCTCGATAAACCTCTCTAGGTATCATTCACATATTTTCCCCATATTTTCACCTAACCAATCACAATAGGAAAGCTGGGCCTCTACATCAGAGAGAAGCACCTCCCAAAGCTTGGGCTCCAAGTTTTGCATGGTGCTGGTGGGTTGATAACCTACTGACCTATTGCATTTATTATATTCTCTCTTCCCAAGCAACCTGCTTGGTCAATATTTTCATTAGTCTTAAAGACGAAAAAAATAGCTGGCAGCATGGATGTACAGGGTAGTTCTGTCCTTGCCAAGGTCTCATACCAAAGACTTGTCAGAAGTATATTAGCCACCACCCAGAGACTTTCTGAGTTACCTCCCAGCGACGTTCATTGGTGAAGATCTCATCATTGGCCAGGTCTAGCTGGTTCCACTCCAACAGAAGCTTCAGCTGTCCATCCCAGTTATCCTTGTCCTGCTCATTGGTACTAAAGGCTGAAGAAGGGCAGGAAAACAACAAACTCACCAAAGGTCCAGAAAGACAAGAAGTGGACCATTAGCTCTAGCTAATTATCAAAGCCTTTGATTAAGATTTGTGAGCTCTCATTAGACTAAGACTCTCCAAGCCATTGTTTTCATCTCCCCTCTGTTCATGCTTTATGTGTCCCAAAGTAGAGAATGAGGGTCATGTAGGTGATCATTCTGCCTTTCCAGTTCATAATATTAGGTGCCATAGATTCATGGCTTTGCAATTCAGATTCCATTTTATGTTCTACTGCAAAGACCATATCTGACTTAAACTATGGCTACCACTTGAAATAATGGGCTGTATTATAATCATGTCCCACTTGTCTTTTTCAAAGATAATACATTTTATTTTAACATCACTATAAACAACTGCCTTGCAAGCACACTTAGAACGAACTTAATAAGAAGCTAAAGCTGACGCTGCAATTCTAGAAGCCTCTGACACTGTAGATAGGTTAATCAGGCATCTCAATTCAAGTAAATCAGCCTTTGCCAAGAATCTATTCATCTCCCAACCCACCTGGATGGAATTCTAAGAGACAAAGGTCATAGTCTAGAATTTGCAACCTGAGCTCATTCATCCCAAAACACCCGGAACCCCCTAAAATTGAATGCAAAATGGCATGCCATGTATGGAGTATGTGTGTATGAACATATATAAGGAACTCCAGAATACAGATGTAAACTTTCATCACGTATACAAAGGAGTCTGAGACTCAGGGAAAGATCACAAAGCATGGTTAGAAAAAGAACTGTGAATGCATTTAACCAGTCTCTTAAGACCTAAAAATATGTGGTCTAGAAAAAAAAAAAAAAAACATAGCCAAGACCATTTAAGTTGGCAAAACAGATATGCTAAGCTAATTGGTCTCTGACCATTATAATGAAGTGCATTATTGTATTTTAATAAAATCGCTTTTCAAAATAAAAGCCAGCCAAGAAGAGCCACAGGAAGCTGTACAGAGCTGCAAGAGTAGCTCTTGGTACTCACCTTTGTATAGGGCATAGGAAATGGCGTTGCTCACAATTTCATCCCCAGCTTCTTCCATTTTAATGACTGTTAATAGGTGAGCACTCTCGAGAATCTCTTTAAGCTGGAGACATTTAGAGAACAAAAGGCTCAGTGGATTGACCTTAGGCATGTGGAGTATAAATGGCTCACTGTTAGGAAGCAAACTTACAAGATTTGGTTCTTGTTTTGTTTTTGAACTGCACCCAGCAATGCTCAGGGCTTACTCCTGGTTCTGTACTCAGGAATTACTCCTGGTGCATGAGGGACCATATGAGATGCCAGAGATTGAACCTTAGTTGGCCATGTGCAAGGCAAGTGCCCTACCCACTGTACTATTACCCCAGCCTTTAATTTTTTTTATTAAAAAAAGGATTGCTAAGGATTATTCCAAAGAGAACAAATGAGAAATGGGTCACAGAAAACCATAGAAATTGACCCATCTGATCATCAGGGCTTAAATTCCAGGCAGACGATCAATGTGAGCAGAGATTAGATAAAGAAGGGATTTACTGTGGCATTATTGTGTGATTTTCTGCAATGTTTAATTGCAATTTTTTAATCTTAGCGACAGAGAGTGAGCAGAGCCTCCAATTCCAAGGGTTAGTGGTTAACAGTGAGCTGAGTGGGAGTCTAGTAATTTGAGGTCTTGTCCAGAAGGGACTCTGGTTTCCTTAGACTGGGTATGGTCTGTGGTGGGGTGGGGCATGGGGTTTCCTGGCAAATTTGGAAGTGAGGATTGGAATGAGAGTCTGTCTGGGGATGGGCAGGCTCTAGTCAAGCTAGGAAGAAACTGATGCTAACCAATGGAAATATTCAGGAACCCAAGAGATCAGAGGTGCCATTCTCTGGACAGGAGGGACCTAAGGCCTTTACACAGCATCAAGGATTGGGGGTAAAATAAATACAAACCATACAATAAACACAAACTGGAGTGTTTGATCAGGATGGTGAAAGGGATAGCGTGAAGAGTTATCCCCCCAAAACCACCTTGTATCTGAAGCATTTGCACAGACAGAGGAAAGAAAGTTTAACCATCCTACTCAAAGCAGATTTGACGTAATCCCTCCTAACATTCCAACAGCATTTTTCAAGTCAAAAATATGCACACAATTAAAATTTGTGTGGAACAAAATACCTCCTAGAATAGTCAAAGCATTCCTGAGAAAAAGCATAGAAAACCTACTCTAAAACTATGGTCATCAAGAGTGTGATATTGGACTAGAGACAAACACTCATCAATGAAATAGAACTGAGGGCTCACAGATAAATCTCCCATTAATGGACAATTTATGACAAAGGAGCAAAGAGCATACAAAGAGTATGGAAAGCCCTTTTTATATACAGCGCTGAGGAAACTGGTCAGTTACATACCAAAGGGGGAACTTGGATCACAAGCTAAATGAGTGGATCTGGAGAAAACTGATGGGACCCAGAAATGCTGAGAGTCCTAACTAGTGTCCCACTTCTTTGTGCTCTGTCCCCTCTGATCCTGTTTCCCTTTGCACAACCTATCTAAGCTTTTCTGCACCCAGGCCTGACCACATTCTTGCCCTACTTTAAGCATTCTAATTTCCATTTCATTTAAAGAGGGAAGAAGCAAAGCATCTCGAACTTTCAGCCCTCCAACTCCAGCTTCCACTCAAACCATCATGCCTCATTGCCACCCTGGTTCATACTTACCTCCTACCAAAAAGCTTTTGCACATTCTCTTACTTCTACAATCCCAAACCTCACCCCTCAAATTGCCTCATCCTCAGATTATTTTTCCATGCCAGGCCAAAGGCTCTTCTCTATCCATTCACCTTCTTCCAAATACCCATTCTATCTTGAAATCCTGTTATATCACATACTCACTCCATACTAATGATTTTTCTGCTACCTTTTCAGTTACTGTGTGCTTAGAGCTGATTTCTTCGGGGGATAGGCCAAAGAACACACTCACTGAATAAATGGAAGAGTTTGAAGAGAATGGATAACAAGTTTCTCAGATTTTGGGGGAGCATTAGGAAGTCACAAATTAATGAGAAATGGAGTCAGAAGAAGCAAGAAGCAAGCAGAAGATCAAGGTATGACTGTGGATCTCTAGGGAGTTTAAGTATGAGGTTGGATATTCGAATGATGGATGAGGCCAACCACACTGACATTAGGAGGCTGTTCAAATGCATGTCAACTGTATCTTTTATTTACTAATAATTCTATCCTGGAGTTTGATCTTTGGAGAAACTATGCCAATTGAAAAACTATTCATAGGAACCAGAGTGATAGCACAGTGGGTGGGGCATTTGCCTTGCACATGGCTAACCTAGGTTTGATCCCAAGCATCCCATATGGTCCCTGAGCCTGCCAGGAGTAATTTCTGAGTGTAGAGCCAGGAATAATCCTGAGTACCACTTGGTGTGACTCAAAACCGAAAAAAAATTGAAAAACTCCCCATAATCTCATGATTAAAATTCATGACTGAGTTGTAGTATTGAAGTATATCTCCTGATGAACATAATGAAAATTGTAATATTTCATTAGCATATTAGATATGATTATGGTTTAGATGCAAGCTCCAGAAAGGAGAATGTAATCACTGAAAGGGAAACAAATTTGATTTTCAGCAATCTCATTTGAGTTCCTGTAACCATTTTTATGAAGAATAACTCAAAGTCCTTCCTAAACAGTAGGGAGACACACATAAAGGCATGACCCTGAGGATCAGCTAACTTGCATAAGAGTAAGAGGAAAGTCACAAAACAGCCGAATGCCATCTTTAATAGGTCGACTGCTATGAGAGCATTGACAGAATAATAGAATTTATTCCATCCATCATAAACAATGACAACCCTGAAATAATGCTCAACACACATGGTCTGACAATGATGTTTATTTGGATGGAGGATTACAATATGTTTGGAATCAACTGAAAATGTAAAGAACTACAAACATGACTCCAATTTTAGGAAGATTTCCTTTCCTTACCCAGATACTTCCATGCAGAAGGATCCCCCAGAATATTTGGGGCCCCAATATTTCCACCCTTTTACTTATTGTTGGAGTGTGAGATATGAAGACTATCTTTGATTGAGAGAGTCCTACCAGTCCATTCCTGCTTGTCTCCTTTGAAGCCTGCTCCTTACCCTTGCTTCAGACTCCCAGTCTTAATGGTACTGTCCAAAAGGTGAGCAGTAAAAAATGCATCCTGTCTGGAGGTACACCTGTATCATTTGTAGGCTCTGCATTAGGAGGATCTCAGTACTTGCTGTACCCCTAATCTCCACCTTCCAACTTTGCCTCCAATACACTAATGTTTGAACCCACTTCCCTGACTCTTATGTCAGCCACTCAAAGTGCTGACAAAGATGCCAGACAAGCACAAACCTGCACATTAAACCACAAACATTATTTATTTTAGGTCTTAAGTCTGCAAATCGCTGTAATTTTGGAGGAAAGTACATGGAGGCCTTTGGTGTCAGAGCCTTGTTGGCACCAGTATTTCACTAACTATGGGTCCCCCAAGCTCTGGCTTCCTTTACAATATCTAGGAGCTAGCAAAGCTGAGCTAATTGCTCCTCTTATGTCCCAGGATCTCGTTGGACCAAATTTGGTTTTAAAAAATGACACAGACCATTTGCCTATGGCCCTTTCTCACCACTACTCTATGATTCTCTGCAGAAACACAAAACTGACAAAAACTTTAGATATGCCAGTAGTTGGGCTAATATCTCTAGGACTTTTTTTAGAATCAAGTGTAGGAAGGCACCACACACACACACACACACACACACACACACATACACACACTCACATCACATCACACCACATCTTTCTTCTTTCAGGAGACCTAGCATCTTTTACCACACCTATGAATGCAGTCGCCATGTTCTCACTGGGCTGGCTCCATAGACTAACTCTTTCTTGAAAGATATATAAACCAAGATATTAAAAATCATGAGTACACTGATGCAGCTAAAAGCTGTCAATCTTGGGAGCAGATGGAAGACCAAGCCCTTGCCCTGCCAAAGCCACACCTGCTGCATCTATCACTCATATTCAGCACTTTGCCTATGGCCCTCCCTCACCACTCATTTATGATTCTCTGTGGAGATATCACTCTAACCAAACTTTAGGTATGCCAGTATATGGGCTGATATCACCAGGGGTTTTGTTGTTGTTGCTGTTTTTGTTGTTTGAGCTAGTGCGGGCACCTCCCTACACATCTTCCTTCTTCCAGAAAGTCTAGCAGCTGAGAATACACCCTACAAAATCTAGTATCAGTAATAGTATTTGAATTCCTGGACAACTTCATTTGTTTGATGCTGTCATCCCCATAGGAGCACAACAATTTAGATGTCAATGTGTAACTGAGGTCACTTAATAGCTAACAAGAGCTTACTAAATCTTCTGCCATTGTCTTAATGACTTCATTGAAGATACAATAATATTCACAAATTTGCTTACCACTAAATTTTCTTTCTATTTTTTTATTTTCTTTCTTCTATTTCTTTTTTATTTTTTTCTTTCTATTTTTCTAATGTTTTTTTCTCTCACTTATCTTAACACAAATGATTATGGTCAACTATGTCAAGTATGTGATGCATTTTCTATAATTAAAGTAATAAAAATAAAAAGCCCATTTCTATTCAGACCAATATAAGTCCATCTCCTTTCTTTAAGGCTGTTATTTTCTTGTTTGTTTTTTTTTTTAATTTTATTGATTGATTGGTTGGTTGGTTGGTTGTGGAACTCAGGGGTCACTCCTGGTTTCTGCACTCAGAAATCACCCCTGGCAGGCTGGAGGACCATGGGATTCGGGTCTCTCCCAGGTCAGTGGCATGCAAGGCCAATGCCCTATTGCTGTGTTATATCTCCAGCCCCTATTTTCTTGTTTAATTCTCTGATTGATATGTCAAATGGTGATCTGAAATAAAATCTACAAGTACTATTGTATTGCTATCAGATATGCTGAAGGCAATTTTGATATTCTGTCATGTGGTATCTATGATTGCTGCCTTCTTGATCATGATAAAATGTCCCTATATGGAGCAAGGCACTTGACTTTACACAGATGACCTAGGTTCAATCCTTGGCATACCATATGGTCCCCTGAGTGCAGAGCCAGGAGCACTGAGCACCCCTGAGCACCCACCTGATATGGCCCCAAAATAAACAAATTTTTTAAAGTCTCTCTGTATTTTATTAATTTTTACATGGAAGTTTGTTTGATATAACTATAAGATTGTCCCAGCCTTTCTTAGGCTAATGTTTCCTATTATATTGTTTTCCAGCCTTTTACTTGGAGTCTGTATAGTTTCAAAATAATTCAAGTGAGTCTCTGGTAAGTTGCAGAAGTTTTAATTCACGCTTTCTGATCTATCCTAAAATTCTATTTACTGGTGATTTTATGCTATTGATATAAAATTACTGAAATAAAGGAATTTAATGTCAATAAAATGATGTCACAGGCTAGCAGGAGCACAAAAATGACTCCGACATTTTCAGTCTCCCTCTCAACTTCATTTGCAAACACAGTGGAATATTGCCCAAAAGGCAATCTGGTTGGAATATTTCTATTCTCCCTGTTAATTCTACCCTAAGATTCTATTGATAAAATGGGATCTAGGATTTATATGACTCCTGTTATCCATAGATAGCCTGGTATCCCAGGGAAGCACATGCTCCTTAAAGTACCCCAATCTGAGTAAGTACCCCATTCCTGAGTAAGCTGATAGGAAATTCTCTGTTGGGGCATATGAGCTTGTAAGCAACTGAGTTCAAGACTATATGAGTCACAGGAGAGAATGAGCTAGCCCAGCACTCTTTGGCTTACTCCCAGAAGCTGAGCTAAGAACCTAATGGGTATTCTGAGAGACACCTACTGAGCTAACGATTCTATGTGAGTCATGTGTCAGGGAACTTCCTAAGAAATTACCCTCAGTCCCATGTCTCTACTAAAAACAGACTTAGTGAAGATTGCACTTCATGGATTTCTGCTTTCTTCCACCCTCATCACACAAAACATAGAAGTTCCACGTCTGTGAATTGAGAAAAAAGAGCTTTGCAAATGCACGGTTCCAAGTTTAAACCTACATGTTGACCTTCATCAGGTAGGGAGACATGGTGAGATATTGAACTTAGGTGAACTTCCATTTCCAGCAAGAAGTCTAATGTGGGCCAGAAGCTGTTCCAATGTCAGAGACAGAGGCTGCTTTGCCCGCTTGCCTAAACTACTCAGCCCTCCAAGGTTTTCCCAACTTACCCATCTGATCCAGTTCTCTGTCTCTTCCTCAGGCTGCCGGGACACCGTGCGGGGCAGAAAGCGCACCAACTTCTCCTTGACGATGGACGATGTCAGGATGTCCTCCATCTCCACCAGGCTGGCAATCACATCTGCAACCTGGCCAGAGCCTTCTACCACCACGCAGGGAATTTTACTCTTGACAGAGGTGTGAATGGCCTGAGAAGAGGCAGAGAGGAAGCCCAATAGAAGGGACTGGGAACCCACACAGTCCAGCTCAGGACCATGGTTCAGAATCCAACACTTAACAGTCCACATAGACACTTTCCCATTCTTCTTTTGTGTGAATTATTTTTTCTCAAGAGTAAGCCAAAGGTTTTTATTTGCTTTACGAATGAGACACAGAGCCAATTATATTCTATCCTATGATAGCACCCAATTCCATGGTAAGGAAGTATAAAATGTTTCGTTTAAGAGGGCTAGAGCTAGCTGTTGAGATAACACCAAAAGTCCAAATACTGGCATAGAGTAGCATTCCAATGTTTCACCTAGTGTTCAATATTATTATGGAAAACTTCTCTAATGACAGTTTAAAATGTTCACATACTGATTTTTCACATTGAGAAAGATCCTGACATCCTCCAATACTAAATAATAGCTGGTGAATGATGTATGAATAGACACCTGAAAGTTATAAAAATAGTTATAAAAAAGTTATAAAAATATAAAAAAGGCAGAAGACACATCTTTTTATTAATTCAATTTTTATATTTCCCTTGTCATATAATGTCCCATGCATATTTTATTAGAATAGAGCAAAACTGTATTTGCTTCCCAGAGAAACACTTACCCCACACTTTACTTTCCTTATAAAAATCCAGACACCAGCTGAGGGGAGTCAGGCTTTAAGAATCATTTGACAACAAGACCACAAGGTCTATCAGTACCAATATGTATAAATATCACCTCCCTTTCCTTCTCATTTTATGTTTTTGGACCTGCCCAGCAGTGTTCAGGAGCATAGGGGGCACTTCTAGTGCCACTTCTAGCATGACAATGAAGACCTGAAATTTCAATGTCTCAGCCCAGCAATGCAGAACTGTAGTGCTGGGGCCTCCCCAATGGTGCCACAGGAGATTGGGAAATGGTAGATTCAGGTGGTAGTGGTTGAATCAAGAGCTCTGCATATGCCATGTATTCTCTCCAGGTCGTTGAGTCCTCTCCCAAGAAGCCCTTTCCTTATCAAGGAATATGGTCTTTTCTGAAAGCCAGACTCATCCTGTACTTGGTAGCATCATTGTAAAGAGCATATCCCTTCATACTCCCATGCAGACCTCACCACTAAGGTAAGTGTCAGGCCACTGGGAGTGGGTGGGGCCTGAGAAAAAAGAGAATTGGGGACGCCCTCATGGAATGTTTCTCCTTTCCTCCTCTTCCCCTCATTACTGGCTGTAAATCTGCTGAGCAGATATTTGTAGAAAACACCATGAAAACATGTTATCCAATGATTCTGTATGTGAGTGCACATGGGTCTTTGTGTGTATGTGTGCATGTAAACATGTGCATAAGCTCACAAGGGTCTCTGGGATTCTTAATTCTAAACCTAACACTTGAGAGCGAGAACATAAATTAGGCAACCATCTCAGTTGTTCTATCTCTTCCTCTTGAACACAAATGCCTTCCCATATGATATTTACACTCTTATTTTCTCTCTTAAACTTATTTACTTGAAAGGCTTTCATTTACCTGTCATCTCATGAAAATATTTTTCTGCAGGTACTCAACAAACATTGCATGTGTGTTAATGAGTGATGGAGGAATCAATAAATGATGAATGATTGAGAAAGAGCCTCATTCTAAAAATGAATACAGTAGTAAATTATTACTCCAATTTACTTTGCCAGAAGTAAGATGTACCTGTCCAAGAGAAGGGACAGGATGAAGCTGGAGAAATAATACAGAAGGTAAGGTGCATGTGGCTAATCTTGGGTTCAGTCCCTGGCACTACAGTCCCCCAAACACCACCAACAGTCACTTTTGAGCACAAAGCCAGGAATAGCCACGAACACTGCCTAGTGTGGCCCAAAACCCCACAAAAAATTGAGAAAAGAAAAGACAGGGAATAAATATTAATAACTCAACCTTTGACGTAAAGCTAAAACCAAGTAGGAGAAATGGAGGGAGGTAAAAATCAACATGGAAGTTAAAGGGAAGAATTAAAAATCACTTCCCTGTAATGTCCTCCTCCAAGGAAAACAGTGCCAGCATTAAAACAATGACCATAAAGTGCTCACACTGAGGTGTTGTTGTTGTTGTTGTTGTTGTTTTGTCAAACAAAAACTGATATTAGAAGAATGAACTCAACAAATTTGCACTAATAGGACAGGAGGAAGGTTTTTTTTTTTTTTGGTTTTTGGGTCACACCTGGCGGTGCTCAGGGGTAACTCCTGGCTGTCTGCTCAGAAATAGCTCCTGGCAGGCACAGGGGACCATATGGGACACTGGGATTCGAACCAACCACCTTTGGTCCTGGATCGGCTGCTTGCAAGGCAAACACCTCTATCTCTCTGGGCCCCCAAAATGCTTTCTATGATTTCAAAATCACTCAGGACTTGACATCAAGGCTGGAGTCCTGCATGCCCAGGAATAACATAATGGTTTCAGTGGCCTGAAAACCTTAATATGGGGTAATCATTTCCACAAAACTAGAGGTAAGGGCACAGATTTCTAATATATATACTAGAGATGATCCTCAAGTTGCCAGCGTTAAGGAAAACCCTCCGACTGGGAAGGTAGAAAATAAAAACTAACAGCAAGTATAAAAGCTGTTTATGTCCCTTCAAATTCTTTTTTCTAAATCTTCTCAGCCTAGATTGTCTCATTAGAAGATGGGGTAATGGGAAAATGCAATCTTCATGCCAAAGAAAAATAAATGATTCAGGTCAGACTGGGTAAGCCCCAGTGTCCTGTATACACACATCTTCAGAGTAGGCTTGTTATCTGCTCTTCTAGAAATCCACACCAACACTCACTTTCAAAGTCTCTTTTCCACCTCCTTGGGCAAAGCACACAATAGGGATCTTGCCTCCATAGTTGGATTCTGTAAAACACACAGAGTTGGACTTATTGTGGACTTACCTATATCAGAAGAACTGGAAAAGGAGTGTCAGTCCTACAAGCCCAGAAGGCAGGTTCAGTCTTATCTGCAGACTCACAGACTTGACCATCTGCTCACTGGGCACCAGTAAATGCACCCTGGCCAGTATAAGAAGGGCTTGTGCCTGTGACTGGCACTGCAAATGCTATAGTCTGCAAAGGGTTTTAATTTCCCTAATAATCTGGTTTAAACCAGACTTAAGTTTATTTTTATGATAATAATATCCTCTCTTATCTTTACAATCTCATGCTTTCTTGGGTAGATGAGAGACTGACACAAGTTTGTGCTGTCTCCAGGAAAGCAATGACGATAAATCTTTCTTGCATATACCATGGCAAGAAAAGGATTGAGACCATCTGCAACAATTTCCGCTATGAAGCCTTGATCTACATCATGAGATAATCTGGTTCCTACCATCGGACATATCTCAACGCCTCAAAGAAAAAGCTGTGCCAGGTAAGGTTCTGGCCTTGTATGTGGCTGAAGTAAGGTCAACTTCTGGCACTACAAAGAGTCCCACGAGCTCCACCAATGAACTCTGCACAGAGCCAGAAGTAAACCTTGAGCACAGTAAATTTTGCCCTCCCCCCCAAAAAATAACAAATGAAGCCTTCTCCCCTGGAAATTTGTACTTTTGGTGGTTATATTATATATAAATTATATTTATATAATTTAATATATAAATATATTAATATACATTGTATAATATAATATATTATTAATATATTTTGTATTATATATATTTTATATATAAATATATTGTATATTATATATAAGGAAGGATGCTATCAACTATTTAACTTGAAGGGAATTTTCATCACTTCCTCCCCTAGCTTATGGTATTGCTCAGGTAATGCCTATCTGCATAGTGATTTTATTTGTTCTTTAGTGATGTCTGGCAAAAAAGCCAGCAGGCCTTCTACCAACCAGAGTAGGGCAGAGTCATCATCTTCTATCTCTCCAACACATTGCAGGGATCCTATTTGCAGAATCCTGGGCAGAAATCTTTTAAGATGAGAGAGAGAGAGAGAGAGAGAGAGAGAGAGAGAGAGAGAGAGAGAGAGAGAGAGAGAGAGAGAGAGAGAGAGAGAGAAAAGAGAGGAGAGAGGAGAGAGAGAGAGAAGAAACTCCCTCTTCAGAGTAGGACTCAAAGTTAGATCATGATGCAATCACTGGGAATAGCTACAGGTGAGGGTGTTGCCACCTCTGTTCTCACACATGCCTAATGCCCCCATTCCCTACACACTGGCCTTGAATTGTGCGCTCTGAGATGTACTTCTCAAGCTGGTTCCTGAGTTTGGCCTCCACAGTGGGGTGTCCATGGCAGCCGTTGTCCACCAGCAGTAGGTGGGTGTGATTGTTGTCCAGAATGTATAGAGGGTCTCGCTTAAATTCATCCACGATGTACTGAGCTGAAAAATAACCCTAAAAAACATAGAAACATGAATCAGTGAGATTTCATTGGCCCAAGGGCATGAAAAGAGTCATACATGTTCAGATGAAGATATCCCTTGGGTTCAATTAGACTAATGCCTCCTCCAATACTCTTTGGTTCTGAAGCTTTACAAAAGATCTGATAGGGAGTTAGAGACATGGGTCACAGGCAAATATATAAGCCTTACAGGTGGGAAACCTGGGTTCAATACTGGACTCTGGTCCCTGGCAGTCCTGGTAATATGTATTACTAGGAGCAAACCCCAAACACTACCAGGTGTTGCACCAAAACAACTATAATATAGGCACTTATTATATTATATTACTACCACAATACTAGTTTACACTATATATTACATATTCCATACTATATACTATACATTCTAAAAGTAGAAAAATGCAGGCTCAAAATGGTTGAGTCACTTGATTAATGTCAATAAAAGACCAGTGATAGTATATGGGTCAGATTCCCAAGTAAATTCTATCTATTTCTTTGATTAAATAGTAATAGGCATTTTAGAGAAAAAAATAATGCTTGTATTTTTTTATTCCTCTTTAGTTGATTTCTGACTGAATGTTGTGTTTTTTTTTTACCCTTCTCCTTATTTTCTTGATCTTGTGGGTGACATTTTTCAAGTCCATTAATGATTCTTCTAGTGTTAAAAAGACTATGAACATGGACCGACTTCTAACTTGCTTATTAGAGTTCAGGTTTCCTATTCTCTCAACACCTCTGTTTTCTTATGTGTAAAGCAGGGGTCTCAAACTCACGGCCCTCGGGCCATTTGCGGCCCTCTGTACAACATTTTGTGGCCCACAGCTGGCCTTCAAATATCGCAGTATTCGCGATTATTCGCTTACCAAATAATTGCAATAAAAATTGCATTAGTAAGAAAAAAATCGCATTAAACATTCACATACCCCAGCAGTTCCATTCGGGGTATGCAAATGTTTAATGCAATTTTTTGCGATTTTGTTTCTTACTAATGCGATTTTTTATTGCGAATATTCGGTAAGTGAAATCCCTTATGCGGCCCTGCCTCACCCCAACTTTGCCTCCTACGGCCCCCAGGTAAATTGAGTTTGAGACCCCTGGTGTAAAGGGAAGGGTGATAGTAGTACTCAAATTTATGAAGACTAAGTTGGTTAATTTACATAAAACCTGATACATAGGCAGTTCTGTTAAATAAATAATATTTAACACAGACATTAAACTGTTATATTCTTTTCCTTGTGCTATTCAATGTTACATGCTATTCTTTTCATTCTGCAGGAAGCTTTGGCCAGACATCACTAGTTTTAATGTTTCTTTATTTTCATTATTTTCTAAGTGATTAGCAACTATACTTTTATTGATACAGCAGTAATTTAACAAGAAGGTGGTTTGCTAGTTCCTTAGTGTACAAGTGACCAGAACTTCCCATCAAAACTGCATTTCAAGATTTCATCCTTGATGGGGTTCTTTAACCTCCAAAGAAGTAGTGTTGCTGTTGCTCAAATTCAGGGGGGATAATGCAAACTCTACAAGGCTACTGGGATGCCATAAATTAATATGTTCTGTGCTCACCGTGTTACAATGCTACAGCACAGTGGCCACAGCTAAAGCTGCTAATAGAATGGGATGATCTTCCCCACCAGCATCCTATCCCTAGAGTTAGAACTCAACCATGAAACCAATCAGCCGAGCTCAGCTTCTAGAAACACATTAACAATGGTGTTTCACTCAATTAATTCACTGCACTCAATCCAGTGCATTGTGAAGTCAGGGCATTATCACAGCTCAGAGAGGGACAGTGCAGCTAGAAAAAGTGTGACTGTTCACACAGGCCTTCTCCACTCCCCAAACCTGCCTTCCTCTCATTCCACCAACCTATTCTGCAATGTCAGAAAATGCCCCCCCATGCTCCTCTGCCCTATATGAGCCTCCAAAGTAGTAAATGGCGCAAAACTGAAACTATCTCTAGAAAAATGAAATGAACCACAAGACACAACCACCAAATCCTTAACATGTACCATCTAAATTCTAGGCTGTCCCAGGTAGAGGAAAGGGTGAATTAAATTGGTTGTCTAAGCTTCTGGTCCAGAATTTCTAGGTGGAAAACAAATGTCCCTCAATGAATATAATCCAAAAAGTTATTTATAAATCTATTCTTGATAGAAAATTCCATGTCTACCTTATACATAGTCATAAAATGGAATGGGGGGTTACTCTTTAACTGTGCTCACATGGAACTTTGTATTTATTTGGGGCCCATACCCAGTGGTGCTCTAGGCTTACCCCTGGCTTTCTGCTCAGGGATCACTCCTGAATGTGCTTGAGGATCTGGCTAGGATTCTTAACTACAATACTATCTATCCAGCTGCCTCCCAGACCTCCACAGCCAACTGAATCATAGAGGAAGCCTTAATTTCAATTACTATTACCTTGGTGAGCAACAAAGGAAGGAATGAAAACCAGGCCTTGAGCCTTCTTCCCATGCAATCAGGTCACAGATACAAAGGATATAAAGCCTGGCTCTAACACAGTGTTGCTAGGAACAAAACCGTGTGTGTGACTTTATTTATTTTTTATTTTCAGCACCACAATGTATAACATTCTGAAAGATAGAGTTTCATGAAGATGAGGTTCCAACACTGCACCCTCCACTACAGTGTTGATCACCCCCACTCAATTCACTACCCACCTCCCTGACCAGTCCTCAGATTCTGCTGCCACTGGCCTTTTTTGCTCCCTCTCTATGCTTAATCCCACATATTATAGACAAACATTAATACACAAAGCACATCCATTTGGAACTCCTCCCAAGAGTTCTTGGATGAGATGGCATCCTTGGTTTTAATTCATGAGGTTCTAGGCGTATCCCTTGCAAGACTGCATACCTAGAAACCAGTTCTATGCAGAGCCTTGTATTCAAATCCAGGCCCCAAGGCCATGCCCTTTCACCCTTCTATCCATGTGCCCTGGGGGAGGTCTACCCACCCCTTTCCAGTTACCTCATCATCACAGGTTCGAATCAGACTCTCCCTGTTGGAGACCATGCCCCATGCTGCTATGCCGATGGCCACAATGTTCTCCTCAGAGCTCCTGCTGATCGTGTTGTCCCTCACCACCTCTCCAATGTTCTTCATCAGTCCATAGTGGGTCCCCCCAGTGAGAATCCATGCACCTGGAGGCCAGGGTGAAGAGCAGACATGAAGCTGTGCTCACAGATCCCTCAGGAAATCCACCATATCCCAGCAGGAGTCTAGAGCTAGGAAACCACATGTTAAGTACAGACATGAGGGTCTTGGCAGTGTGTCCAACTAATACTCATTAAAAAAAATACACTAGAATGATTACATTCCTTTGTGGAATATATTTAAAAAGATAGTATGGGAATTATATTTAAAAATAATAGAGATGAGGGTCATGAGAAGTAATCCATGATAGGAAGCTTGCCGCAAAGAACGGGGGAGTGCAGTGAGGGCAGAGAAGGGACCACTTGACAATGGGAGTTGGAAATGATCACTCTGGACAAGAACTGGGTGCTGAAAAGAGATAAATTATATACTTCTACAGTAACAGTACTGCAAACCACAGTGTCTACAATGTAAAAATGAGTAGAGAGAGAGTATGTGTGTGTGAGAGAAAGAGTGAGAGAATGAGAGAGAGAATGCAATGCCTGCCATAGAGGAGGGGAAGAAAAAAGGGCAGAAGAGAAACTGGGGGCATTGATGGCAGGGAATGCTTACTGGTGAAGGTATACATTGTATGACTGAAACTGAATCATGAAAACTTATTACTGTGGATCTCATGGTGATTCAACCTAAAAATTTATATAAAAATGCACAGATTCTGAGGGGCCCCTTAATCTCCATCATCAGAATCAGAATGGCAACCTGGAGTTCTGCTGCTCTAAAGAGTCTTGTGGCGAAAAACTATGGTCTAAAATATAACAAATGCCTCATCTATGCTCTTAAGAAATTAGATAGAGTTGGGGCTGGAGTTATAGCACAGCAGTAAGGTGTTTGTTTTGCATGTGGCCAACACAGGACAGACCCTAGTTCGAATCCTGGCATCCCATATGATCCCCCAAGCCTGCCTGGAGTGACTTCTGAGCTCAGAGCCATGAATAACCCCTGAGCTCTGCTGAGTATAACCCAAAAACAAACAAAAAAAGAACAATAATAGTTAGAGTTGTCAAGGAGCATCCCAACCCTGCATACCAGCTTTGAACTTCATAGATCACAGTGACCCCTGGGTCAGCCCAGTGCCTGCCATGTGGTGCTTCTAGGGTCACAGCTTTGGATGCTACTGGCTTAAGATTCACCAGTGATACCCTTCATAAGGTCCAGGGCTTTCTGGAAGGGGTTTGCTTTTTCCCTGGAAGCAAGTGTGATTCAAGCACACTATTATGAGGGCTTACAATGAGGTTAGCATGGGGGCCAGGCACCCTGTACCTTTGGACTGAGCGATGTAGATGAGGCGACTGAAGATCTTGCGCATCCGAGGCTTCAGAGAGAAGTTTTTGGCACCCCCCGTGACCGAGATGACCAGATTAGGTGTTTTCAGGTGCCAATGCTGGGTTAGCAGCTCATAGAGGGTTTCCGCATCCGTGTCACAAGACAGACGGATATACTGTGGGCAAATACATGTGTCAGCTGGCACAGCTCTTGCTAACTGTGCCCACAGCCCCACGGTCATATCAGTTCTTGTTCCAACAGCCCAGAGAGCTTCTAGAAGCTGCAACCCACAGAATGAGGGACAAGGCATAGGAGGGAAGCAATGAGGGGGCAAGTATAAAGTGAACCCATCCACCCCAGGCAGAGACCCTAGGAAGAGGGGCCGGAGCCAGATTCTTCCTGCCCAGGGAGGGTTTAGCCCCTTAAGCTCTCTCAGAAGAAAGAAGGGGTGTAATTATGGATGAAGAAGCATGGAGAGAAGTTTCCTGATTTGGGGAGCATTTGTATTCGTATTATATGCTTATTATCCATCTATGCTAGAAAATCCACAAGGCAGTGTAGGTGAGGGGAAGGGGAACATGGGTGTCCTGCCCACCCCTGTAGCAGACACAAAAAGTCTCTGGGTGACAAGACACATACCAGCTGAACACTACTGTAGCCCTGACAAGATGGTTCTCTCAGTACAACATGGACTACATCCATTCCAAACAGCCCATCCTACCTCTACACACAAGTTCCAGGATCTTCACCAGACTTAGAAACAGAGTGGCATTCGGACTCAGCAGTGAAAGTGTACCCTCTGCCTACCTTTCCTTTCTTCCCCAGACTCTCAAACTGGATGTCCCCAAAGGCGTCGGTAGGAAACTCCTTGGTGTGTTTCTTGTAATTCCACTTGTCGCTGTGGTTGATCTGGGTGCCTTCAATGTGCTGGCTCTGGGAGTAGCCACATTTGCACACGTTTTCCCTGAGTGTGCCAGGCATGGAGCAGGAAAGGGAGAGATTTTATTAAAGTGAGTTGACATTAGTCTGCCTGTTTCTCAGAACCAACCATGTATTCCTTGCTGAAATAAACACAGAAGGTGAGTTCTCCTAATGAGTCTTACCTGGAGAGGATAACCTGGCATTTCTTGGCATTTCCATCTGTTTCTTATCCCTCCACCAATAAAATGGTCCTGTGTGGAAAGCTGGATGCCCCTACTTGAGAGTGTCTATTTTTTATAGGGTTGAGTTTTGGACACCTGGAGGTGAGTTCTGCAGCTTCCTGCAGGAGTCCCAATATGAAGGACCTTGAGGCCAATTTGTCTATCCATAATACTACCTCAGAAAGTACTAAAGCTTTCTCCCAGGGTGAAAGAAATTTCTCACAGGTGAAAGGTGTCTCTGGGTAGTACCTAAAGATTTTCAGAGATTAAAAAGACCATCCTTTCTGTACTGCTTGGAGGAATCTAGAATATGGGCAGGACATATTATACAATAAAAAAAAATTATTGTTTTCCCTTAAAAGTGCCATGAGAAGATATAGCAGCTTTAAAGCACTTACCTGGTATATGGAAGGCCCTGGGTTTAATTATCAGCATACCAGTCATAATAATACCAATAAAATAGATAGCTAAATAAAAGTGAAGTGAAGGATCAGAGATATAAAGAGAAGACAGGTGTTTGGGCAAATGCCTTGCATGTGGCCAACCATGGTTCTATCTCTGGCACCATGTGGTCTTTCAAGGACTACTAGGTATAGTCCTGGGGAGTCCTGAGCATCACTGGGGTGGTCCCATTTACCCCCAACAGTACAAGGTTCTACCAGCACCTCATTTTCAGGTCTTTGCATTAACCTGCTGGCCCAGTTGGCTAATACCTAGAGAGACCCCAAAGATTCCTTAGTACCACTTGGGAGTCTCTCTACCCCCCCACCAAAAAAAATAACAAGAATGTTATGGAACCACATTAAGTCATATACTAGGTGCCCTACACATGAAGAAGAAAAATGAAGAGGACAATGATAGTACATGTAAGTCCTTTCTTGCCCCAAAAATAAAGCAAGTAAGAGTATGCTGGACCCCCACTTAGTGACAAGGAAAAAGAGGTGGGTCTTGGTGGCTCAGACATTGGCACAGGCTGTATTTTCAGGCCCAAAACTTATCACTACATCTTTCTACTGAAGCCCACATAACTGGAAGCCAGTACAACATTTTCAATGTAACGGTGTCCTGAGAAAGACAGAAAGTAGAGAAAGAAAATAACCCAGAACTAAGAAGGCCTGACAACAATCTCCTACATGCCTGCACACAGCCATGTGACCCTGGGTGACCTACAGAACCTTGTCTGTGAATTATATTTTAAAAGATGTCTTTATAGGCAGGAAATAGGATGGTAAGAAAGGTGTTTGCCTTGCATGTGATCAACCTTGGTTGATCCCTGGCATCCCATATGGTCCCCCAAGCACCTCCAAGAATGACACCTCAGTGTAGAGCCAGGAGAAACACCTGATCACTACTGGATGTGCTCCAAAAGCCAACAACAACAAAAAAGAATGATATAAGTTAGCATTCAATGATGTGTTAACATTCAAAGAATAGATGTTGAATTCACAGATGCAATAATAACATCTAATGAATAAATGCTGAATGAATACACATAATCCAATTGTATTTTCTGATTGCCCCATAGATAAATCAATAACACAACCTTTAAGCCATATGTTGGGGAATAAAAACCAATTGGCAGATTTACTGCTCTGTCTATCTGATTTCAGGAATAATGAATTCACATTAGCAACCTGGGGGCCCGAGTGATAGCACAGTGAATAGGGCATTTGCTTTGCAAGTGGTCCACCCAGGTTCTATCCCCAGCATTCTATATATTCCCTGAGCCAGTCAGAAGTGATTTCTGAGCACAAAGTCAGTAGTAATCACTGAGCACCACCAGATTTGGCCCAAAAACTAACTAACTAAATAAATAAATTCATATCAACAAAAGGATAGCTATCTTTTCTTTTTTCCCATATTCATATTCTATTTTGCACAAAGCAAGGAAACCTGTGCATTGAGAACTGAGTTCAGGCCATAGGGTAGAAATATAAGTTCTCCCAATGAATCTTTAGCACAAGCTATGAGAATTTTAAAATAATAGACTTTTCTGTGTAGGTAGATTCAAGCTAAGGCTGGGCCCATGTCAATTCTAAGAAATCTGCTTGGGCTTGTTCTTAATCTTTTCTCAGGTTACTGCTTCTGTCCAACAGCCTGTCAATTAGTTTTAATTATAAGTGACAGCAACAAATATCCAGTGACAATGGCCAGGAGGCCAATGGGCAAGGAGGAGGGAAGGGGGAATTAAAATAATTTTATTCAATCCAAGTGCAAGCCCGGTTCCTGTTTTCACTTGCTCATTGCCTTGAACCTAGGGGGCCCTCTGTCATCTGAGCTGAGAGGGGGTGACTTCTCCTGGCTTTGGGGGACAAATTTGCTGTTCCCACACAGAGAAAATGATCGATCATGCAATTAGATAGAACAATCTGAACCTAAGTGAAAAAGAGCCTGGCTACCAGGTGTAACCTGCCACCTGATCTTAACAGCAATATTCACAGCTCCATGTGGGCTTCCAAGAACAGGGAACAGTCATACAAGCTGCTTATAAATGCTTCTGCTCACATACAGGCCTGAGAAAGATGATAAATCAACTCATGAGTAACTTGTGAGCATTTATTTACTGCTCAACACCATTGTCTCCTAACATGGAGATATTAAAGGGAAGAAACAAAAATATCACTTACATGGCCTTGGAATCTTTGGTAAAGAAGACACATTCACGTTTCTTGAAATTTGCTTGAATAAAATTCACCAAGTCCTGTGGAGAAAGAGTATCAGACAATATCTTCCTGAATCATCCTCTTCCTCTCCTCCTGCTGTTACTTAGGATATTAAATCCAAAGCTGTGACAAAGGTTCTTAACATTGGACCCCATTCTCATAGCATACAGCATCTTCTATGCTTTCAGGGAACACAGTATTCTTATGATTATTATTTTGAGGAGTCTTCCATTACAAGTTCTAAAACTAGAGGCAATGATGTTCTAAAAGTTAGTTGGCATCATACTGTAATAAGTGTCATTATGCACATATCCATCCTGCTTTCTCCCTAAGGCAACAGGAGAATCTAAGCACTTGCCGATAACTTAGCATCAATAATATATTCATGCAAATTCTCATTGCTCTTGCATTAGCTTTTCAAAAGGAGAGAGAGATTCCAAAGATTCCCTCTGGAGCATTTTTAGTCCTCCCTGGGGCAATGTGGTAAGTAAGGTGTATGTGGAGCTGAATTCTGACAAGCAGTCAAAACTTCCCTTTAAATTGGCAGATGCAAACCACTTTTAAATAGCCAGAAAACACTTGATAATACCTAGACTCCTCAAGGTAGGAGATTTTTACAATACACATGAACATGTAAACAGTATCTGTGAAAAGAAGTGAAAATCCTTAAAAATTTCATTAGGGATGGGGCTCAAGACAAAGTGCTTGCCTTGCACATGTGGGGCCCTGGTTGTCTCCCCATCACTGAATAAAGAAGAAAAAAACAGAAACGAACATGGAGACTAAGTTAAGCCTAACATAGAAGAAACATGAGATGGCCTAAACAGAAGATGACAAAGAGGTAACCAGCAAACATGTGGGGCAAATGCCACCTGTCACCAGAGCCTCACTGTCTACCCAACAGACTGCAAAAATTTAATGTGAAGCTGAGGGCCAGAAAGATAGTCCAGGGATTGGGCAATTGCTTTACATGTCATCAGCCCAGGTTCAATCCCTTGCACTGCATAGGGAGTACCCAGAGTACTTTCAGGAGGGATCCCTAAGCACAGAGCCAGAAGTAAGCCCTGAGCACAGCTGGATGTGGCCAAATAAATAAATAAATATGTACATAAATAAATACATAAATAAAAATTTTTTATAAATTATCACTTTATTAAGATAATCATTAAAAATACATAGATCTATTTTCCCCCATGATTGATAGTCTTTCAAAAAAAATGGTCCCTAGGTATTCTTATTTTAAAAATATTTTTGGGGGGGGCATTCAAGTATCAACTTATTTTAACAAGTCTCCTATTGCAGCACATTTTATGTTCCTTTAAAAATTGGTTTTGTTTTATTTTAGATTTTTTAAAATCTGCTCTTACATATCTGTCATTTGGGGGCCCGGAGAGATAGCACAGCGGCGTTTGCCTTGCAAGCAGCCGATCTAGGACCAAAGGTGGTTGGTTCAAATCCCGGTGTCCCATATGGTCCCCCGTGCCTGCCAGGAGCTATTTCTGAGCAGACAGCCAGGAGTAACCCCTGAGCACCGCTGGGTGTGGCCCAAAAACCAAAAAAACAAAAAAAAACAAAAAAAAAAACATATCTGTCATTTGATTAAACTATACAGTTCTAAGCTAAGAACGTCCAAAGTCCTGTAAATAACAATCCTCTTTTCTCATTTAAAGCCAGCAGGGCATCCCATCATGACTACCTCTTAATTAGATGATATTTTGATTTGTGTTCCTATTCATTAATGCTTTGATTTCGACTGTCATGTCAAATAAAATGTTTTAATAGAAAGTCATTGATATAATTGTAGATGATGGAGCAGGCCAAAGCCTTTGTTCAGTATGACCAAACATACATAGTCTGGCAGTCATAGAAAAAGTACAGCACAGTCATGAAAGTATAGTCCTACAAAAAGCTCTCAAGGGAGAGAAGCAGAATGGTCCTATGTCACCTGGGTAGTGGGCATTCAGCATCCTGGGTGTGTTCTGTGGAGGAGTGGATCAGAAGCATCCTGGTCAGACAATTTCTGCAATTTGACCTTCAAGGCAGAAGGCAGCCCCCAGCCAACCCTGACTCCTTTGTACCCCATCCAAGGCCCAGAACAAGCTGCCACACCTATGACTGGACCTGAAGCTCAGGACCCAGCCTGGAAGAAGAAGAAATAGGTGCCTAGGCTGGAGACATAAGACAAAGTAGAAGGGGGGCCGGAGCCGTGGCACTAGAGGTAAGGCGTCTGCCTGGCAAGCGCTAGCCTAGGACGGACCGCGGTTGGATCCCCCGGCATCCCATATGGTCCCCCCCCAAGTCAGGAGCAATTTCTGAGCGCATAGCCAGGAGTAATCCCTGAGCATCAAGGTGTGGCCCAAAAAAAAAAACCAAAAAAAAACCAAAAACAAACAAACAAACAAAAAACAAGACAGAGTAGAAGGTACTTGCCTTGCACACTCTCAACCCAGGTTTAATTCCCAGTGTCTCATATGGTCGGACTCAATCCCTAGAACTTCCTAGGGTTTCCTGAGCCCCACCAGAAGTGATCCCTAAGCACAGATTCAGGAATAAACCTTGAGCTCAGCCAGATCTGGCCCAAATCCTCCACACATCCCCAAAATAAAACCTGAGCTCTGACAAGAACAAACTAAACTCCAGACCACGATTCCAGCTACAGAGCTAAGAAAAACAACATTTCTCTATGGTTCAAAATATGCACATGGAACATAAAATTCATGAATAAACCAAGCAAAAAAAAGAGATGCTTAGAATCTGAAAACCAAACAGCAGTTCCCAAAGGCAGATGGCAGGGTTCCCAAGAGGCTCAGAGTCAATAGAAGAAGGAAAGTAGACGTGGGTAGCCATCCTGATGCACTCTGCTTATATAGGGGATGAATAAGGTGTCTCAATCATGATAGAAGCTGACATACTTTCAATCCAATTGTGTTTAAGGAATTATTTCTGGGGGCCGAGAGACAGCACAGCGTTAGGGTATTTGCCTTGCATGCAGCCAACCCAGGAGGGACCCAGTATGATTCCCATATGGTCCCCAGCCTACAAAGGGTGATTTCTTAGTGAAGAGCTAGGAGTAACCCCTGAGCACCGCTGAGTGTGGCCCAAGAACCAACCAATAAATAAATAAATAAAGTTTAAAAAAAAGGAATCATTTCTGGCAGGACCAGAACCAAGAGTGCTATGCTCTGAACTGTGACACAGGCATGAATGAGAAGTGACAGCTGTGTGCCCCCACTCACAAGGTTCATCTCTAATAGAAGAATGTGAGAACCGCATAGGGAGGATCCTGCTTCTCTTTATTCACTTATTACTTTTTAGGTGTTAGTTTTGGGGCCATGCTCAGGTATCACTCCTTGCTCTGTGCTCAGGGATCATTCCCAACTCTGTTTTCAGGACTCACTCCTGGCTCTTTGCTCAGCCAGTATTCCTTCAGTCACTCCTATGTGGTGCCAGGGATCAAACCTGGACCACTGTATATAGACCAGAACCTTCGACACTGTCCTGTCCCTGTGGACTGGACAGAAATGCTCCAAGTGGAACTCTTCAGGGTAGTGGCTGGGCAAACACTGAAGACCAAACAGCAGTTCCCAAAGGCAGGTGGCAGGGTTCCCAAGAGGCTCAGAGTCAATAGAAGAAGGGAAGTAGATGTGGGTAGCCATCCTGATGCACTCTGCTTATATAGGGGACACTCACGCTGTCACTGTAGGACACCTCCGTGCTGCGAGAAGTGCTGGAGTAGAGGGTACGGGTGCTGTCCATGGTCCCATTCCTGCGGTTCCGCATGCTCAGGCGGGCGCCCTCAAACGACATGGTGTCCTGCAGAGAATCAGGGAGGATGAATTAAAGTGATTGGGCATTGGCTCCATGAATTAGAGTGATTGGGCATTGGCCATAGCCATGCCTCCCACCCTGTCCAAATGACCGTATACAAGTGTCCCTGGCTTTGTCCCCACCACCAATTGGGTGTTTGTGTTGTCCCTGCCCTCCTCTACTGCACTCATTTCTTGAAACTTTTGGGGGTCTCCATCTGTATTCTTAGACCTTTGATGCCTCCAGGAAACCCCTGGGTGCATCTCAGTGCCTCTCACCGTAAAATGTCCACTTCTAGGTTGAAGAGTTGGCAGGAAAAGAGAATCACAATTTGTGATTGGCAGTGTGGATGGATGAGAGAGGACAAGGGATCAACCTAAGAGGAAAGACATTGCCTGGATCATGACTAGTGACCTTAAGGTTACCTAAGACTCAGAATTATATAGGAGGATGCTGGCATCTCCCTCCCACACACCAGAACACGCACCCCTGCCAGGCAGATGCCTCCTGTTCTGTCCAAATATCCTTCTTCTCACCTAGTTAGTGTTCCCCCCCTCTCTCTCTCACCCAAATCAACCCAAATCCAAGTCTCAAAATGCAAATAAAAGCCCCCAAAGCTACTCTGCAACCTGGATGTGGAGACACAAGAAAATAAGATTCTAGAACAAACACTGCTTTCCTCCCTGAGCCTCCTCCAACAGCACTTAACTTCTCCACTGCCCTGCTCCCTCCTGGCCCTTTCCCACCACACCCAAGGGGATCCCCAATCCTCAACCCCTCCCACCTCTCCACTGCTGCCTATTTGCCCCCAGCATCCTACTGGTTTCCCAACCTGCCAGTGCTCATTCCTCTTTGCCTCTATCTCCTGCTTCCAACATCCTTCTCATCCAGAGTTCTACCCTTGGTCCAGAACCTTTATCCCCCAATCCTGGTCATCTGCCTGCATTCTGTGCCCAGTCTCCAGAGAGAAGATTCAGACATGCTTCAGGGAGGCATAGGGGATGTGCGTACTAGGGCAGGTGATCTGTGACCCTTGCCACAGTGCCCCCTCTGACTGCCACACTGCTGCCATCTTGGTTAGTTAAGGTTCCATGTACCATGGCTAGATACACAGAGAGATCTCTGAAAATGTCTATTAAATTAACAAGAGCCACCGAGATGGTTCACAAATTCTGTGCCTAGAAGATTCTAGACCTGGATTTGGTACTGCATGGCCTCTAGCACTGCTAAATAACCTGATATAGCCCCAAAAACTTCACCAGAAGCAGCTAGTGGAGTACCTACTAAAAAAACAGCATCATGTTGTTGTGGATAAATATCACCTCTCATCCTCCAAATTCCCCTCCAGTTGGCAATCTTCCAATCTTCATAAAAGTCTAATAGCCCCATCTTACACCCCATCTTGCTTAGCCACTCTTTCTCTTTGCCCCAACCCACAGACTGAGCTCTCTGTTCTGCCATCCTGTCCTAACCAACCTGAGAAATGTCCTCCCTGTACCACAGAAACTAGATACTTCTTTTAAGCTGGTCTGAAGAGAAGAGCTGGTCCAGGCTGGTTAAAGCCACAGGCTACTTCATCTTTTTTTTAACTTGTTTCCCCAAGTGCTTCCAGGAGAGGCTCTGTGTATTAATTTGGTGCTTTACATACATTACTGAGAGACCGCAGATCAATCAGGACTGTTGTACTATGATCCCCATACAGCAAAGTGCTTCTAAGTAGGGCACCAACAGCCAGCAAACCATTGCCTGATGATGAAAAACTGCTTCCTAAGTTGCAGTGAAAAAAGTATTGTTTTCTGCTTTCGGTCCATCAAGAATAGGGGATGCTAAGAGTGAGGGGGTCAGGCACTATTCTGACATCCCAAGTACCCTCCCAGAGGACAGCTAGAAACTACTTTCTACGTTAGCCTAGGAAGATATGTAGTTATTAGGGGAAGGAATGTTGCACCACGGTTGAAAGTGAGAAGAACCCCACACTAGTCTAGTGAGAGAAAAGAAGGTTCAGGGGTATCCCCTTCTTGGAAAGAACCAAGAGAAAGATGGGGTAACAACCAGGAAGGCAAGAAGTGAAGAATAAATTCAGGGACTCATAACATGTTAAGAAAAAGGAAAAACAAATCAAAAGAAGAAGACTCAAAAGAAGTGCCTGTCGTACATTGTGAAGCCCCAATTTGATACCCAGAACTTCACTCCCACCCAGCACTGTACTTGGTGATCCCAAGTACAACCAGGATGATCCAAATAAATAAGTAATAAAATAAAATCACATCAAAGCAACAGAAAAATGAGTGAAGAGCTAAAATCTCAGCCTGCTAAATGGGGTGACAACTCTCAGAAGATACTAAGCTCTCTCTGTACCAAAACACATCACAGCCTAGCAGTGATGTGGGACCCATGCTTTCGATAGGGAGTTTGATGCAAATGGATGCTTTCATATGATTGGGCGATTGAGACAAACTCTCTTACAATTGGATAAGTGGGGTGTATTCTGTCATATGATTGGATGACAAAGAAATCATGCACTGCTTGCAAAGCAATTGGACCACAAGTAGCATGGTATTTAAAAGTGATCAGTCTGGAGACTGGAATAGTCATTTTATAGGAAAAAGACAAAGGAATGCATTTTTACCTAATGAGGGAGTAGGAAGATAGTAGGTGATAAATTTTAAAGATATGCAAAAATCATTATGATTTACTGGGAGTAGAAGGAAGAAGGTAAGAACTCTGTGCCCTTGAAGTCCTTCACCCTCTCTACTCATCTAGGACTCTCAGCAGGACCCTATGACACCTCCAGGAACAGCAGCTGTGACTATGTAGAGGCCACACATACCAAACTATATGCATGAACCACATGGAAAAAGCAACCCAGGGGTTACCCATTAAGGTAGAAGGTCTGAACCAGGCCTTCAATACCTTCATATTTTTTTTACTCCACCCCCTTCTCCATGCCTTTATTTTTATATCCACCAAAATCAAATGCCTCCATCACTCATGTCACCTGAAAAATTATATCTAATGCATAGAAAAAATTCCTAGAGGTTGGGCAGAATGAAGCTCACATTTTGTTTCCCTCCACAGGAAAACAGAGAACGAGTTGTTTGTTTTCTAGCCCTAGGACCACGACTCTAGGAAAGAAATTAGGAGGGAGGGTGAGGTAATTGCTGGGGGAAACATAATCATTAGAACAACAGCAAATGCAATCACTAGAATGTCAGGGCCTATGAAGCTATGAAGCAGGCACAAAACAGTAAAGCTCTCAGTGTTGAAATGAGAAACTAAAGGGGGAAAAGAGTCATCAACAGGACAACAAATTATGATGGAAAGGGCTCTTCATTGTTCATTCTTGCAGCCCCTTGAATGAGCCCCTGCCCAGACAGGAAATCAATACTCCAATTCACCACCCTGATTGTGTCTCGACAGTCTGGCACAGCTTCCAGAGATCAATGACTTCATTGGCCCAGAGCAGAGGCTGATGAGATGCTTCCTGGAGGTTTCAGGGCATCCTTCAACAGCCAAGTCATAGAAGCATGAATGTAAAGGGGGGATTCTCCTGGTTGGAAGAATCTCAGCATCCTCTTTCCACAGTGGCAAGAGGTGCTGCCTGCATCAGGTTTAATGCCACAGGTCCTAGGAGGTGGCCCTGAAAAAAAGGTTCACCAAGAAGCTGGAAATATCTTTTAGGGAGCTCTGACATCTGTGATCTGCATCTCTCTTAGCATAGATTGCTGGGCCATGTCTCTCGAAAGAGAGGAGAAAACTAGTAGTCTAGAAACTTTCTGGAAGACTGACTGAGTTCTCAAAGGAAAAGGCCTGGGACTCGTTCCCTAACCAGAAAGAGATGGATTTTACATACACACAAACTAGGAAAAAATGGCTGCCATTGTGCAGTACTTGAATTTACCTTAACATGACCAAAATCTGGAATGTTCCAAGCTGGCAGCCACCCCACTTGCCTCTCTATCTTATTTCTTTCCACAGGCCCTGTGTGTGACATTCACATTAAAAAGGCATTGACAGTGCAGCCATTTCCAAGGCAAATGTAAAGGTTTGAATTCTGATTTGTGTTTCAAGCTGGAAAAATAGTTAAGGGCCTGAGTATGGTGCATGGGGCAACGTTGGGTACAATCCTCAGCACTATCAGTTCTTCCAATCACTTCTGAGAATGAGTACAAACATCAAGCTCAAAACACCACTGAGTGTGTCCCCAAAAGATAAAATCTCTCCCATAGATGTTTGTTGTCTTGTGCTTAGTCCTGAGTGCATTTCCTTAAATGAACAGAACTCAAGAGAAGCCATGGAGAAGGGAAGTGGAGAAAATGTTCCAAATTTACACAAGTCAGACTGTCAGGAGGCCATTCTGAGCAGGATGCTTGGGTTCAGGGCCTTTCGGGAACACTCGCTCATCATGTTTAAGGTGGTCTTGAATGAGAATGATTCCATGTACCCCATGGAATTCAATTCTAGCAGTTATCTACTAGTGAAAACTCCTGAGTTGTGGCAATGCCTCTGGAAAGCTCTTGTTTCACATCACAGGCCCAAAAATCAACAATTAGAATAAAAATAAAATAAGTCCTTTCCCTGCTCATGAACACCTATAATGTCAAAGGAAATTAAAATT